>NC_140246.1:24892435-24909935 GCF_949987555.1 Borostomias antarcticus | reverse complement strand
GTAGTGTGTTGAGGGGGGGTTAGTATCTGTGGTGTGTTGAGGGGGGGGTTAGTATCTGTGGTGTGTTGAGGGGGGGGTTAGTATCTGTGGTGTGTTGAGGGGGGGGTTAGTATCTGTGGTGTGTTGAGGGGGGGTTAGTATCTGTGGTGTGTTGAGGGGGGGTTAGTACCTGTAGTGTGTTGAGGGGGGGGTTAGTATCTGTGGTGTGTTGAGGGGGGGTTAGTATATGTGGTGTGTTGAGGGGGGTTAGTATCTGTGGTGTGTTGAGGGGGGGTGTTAGTATCTGTGGTGTGTTGAGGGGGGGTTAGTACCTGTGGTGTGTTGAGGGGGGGTTAGTATCTGTAGTGTGTTGAGGGGGGGGTTAGTATCTGTGGTGTGTTGAGGGGGGGTTAGTATCTGTGGTGTGTTGAGGGGGGGTTAGTATATGTGGTGTGTTGAGGGGGGTTAGTATCTGTGGTGTGTTGAGGGGGGGTGTTAGTATCTGTGGTGTGTTGAGGGGGGGTTAGTATCTGTGGTGTGTTGAGGGGGGGGTTAGTATCTGTGGTGTGTTGAGGGGGGGGTTAGTATCTGTAGTGTGTTGAGGGGGGGTTAGTATCTGTGGTGTGTTGAGGGGGGGTTAGTATCTGTGGTGTGTTGAGGGGGGGTTAGTATCTCTGGTGTGTTGAGGGGGGGTTAGTATCTGTGGTGTGTTGAGGGGGGGTTAGTATCTGTAGTGTGTTGAGGGGGGGGTTAGTATCTCTGGTGTGTTGAGGGGGGGGTTAGTATCTGTGGTGTGTTGAGGGGGGGTTAGTACCTGTAGTGTGTTGAGGGGGGGGTTAGTATCTGTGGTGTGTTGAGGGGGGGGGTTAGTACCTGTAGTGTGTTGAGGGGGGGGTTAGTATCTGTGGTGTGTTGAGGGGGGGGTTAGTATCTGTGGTGTGTTGAGGGGGGGGTTAGTATCTGTGGTGTGTTGAGGGGGGTTAGTATCTGTGGTGTGTTGAGGGGGGTTAGTATCTGTGGTGTGTTGAGGGGGGGTTAGTATCTGTGGTGTGTAAAGGGGGGGTTAGTATCTGTGGTGTGTTGAGGGGGGGGGTTAGTACCTGTAGTGTGTTGAGGTGGGGGTTAGTATCTGTGGTGTGTTGAGGGGGGGTTAGTATATGTGGTGTGTTGAGGGGGGTTAGTATCTGTGGTGTGTAAAGGGGGGGTTAGTATCTGTGGTGTGTTGAGGGGGGGGGTTAGTACCTGTAGTGTGTTGAGGGGGGGTTAGTATCTGTAGTGTGTTGAGGTGGGGGTTAGTATCTGTGGTGTGTTGAGGGGGGGTTAGTATATGTGGTGTGTTGAGGGGGGTTAGTATCTGTGGTGTGTTGAGGGGGGGTGTTAGTATCTGTGGTGTGTTGAGGGGGGGTTAGTATCTGTGGTGTGTTGAGGGGGGTTAGTATCTGTGGTGTGTTGAGGGGGGGTTAGTATCTGTGGTGTGTTGAGGGGGGGTTAGTATCTGTGGTGTGTTGAGGGGGGGGTTAGTATCTGTGGTGTGTTGAGGGGGGTTAGTATCTGTGGTGTGTTGAGGGGGGGGTTAGTATCTGTGGTGTGTTGAGGGGGGGTTAGTATCTGTGGTGTGTTGAGGGGGGGTTAGTATCTGTGGTGTGTTGAGGGGGGGGTTAGTATCTGTAGTGTGTTGAGGGGGGGTTAGTATCTGTAGTGTGTTGAGGGGGGGTTAGTATCTGTGGTGTGTTGAGGGGGGGTTAGTATCTGTAGTGTGTTGAGGGGGGGGTTAGTATCTGTAGTGTGTTGAGGGGGGGTTAGTATCTGTGGTGTGTTGAGGGGGGGGTTAGTATCTGTGGTGTGTTGAGGGGCGGTTAGTATCTGTAGTGTGTTGAGGGGGGGGTTAGTATCTGTGGTGTGTTGAGGGGGGGTTAGTATCTGTAGTGTGTTGAGGGGGGGTTAGTATCTGTGGTGTGTTGAGGGGGGGGGTTAGTATCTGTGGTGTGTTGAGGGGGGGGGTTAGTATCTGTGGTGTGTTGAGGGGGGGGTTAGTATCTGTGGTGTGTTGAGGGGGGGTTAGTACCTGTAGTGTGTTGAGGAGGGGGTTAGTATCTGTGGTGTGTTGAGGGGGGGTTAGTATCTGTGGTGTGTTGAGGGGGGGTTAGTATCTGTGGTGTGTTGAGGGGGGGGGTTAGTATCTGTGGTGTGTTGAGGGGGGGGGGTTAGTATCTGTGGTGTGTTGAGGGGGGGTTAGTATCTGTGGTGTGTTGAGGGGGGGTTAGTATCTGTGGTGTGTTGAGGGGGGGGTTAGTATCTGTGGTGTGTTGAGGGGGGGGTTAGTATCTGTGGTGTGTTGAGGGGGGGTTAGTATCTGTGGTGTGTTGAGGGGGGGTTAGTATCTGTGGTGTGTTGAGGGGCGGTTATTATCTGTAGTGTGCTGAGGGGGGGTTAGTATCTGTGGTGTGTTGAGGGGGGGGTTAGTACCTGTGGTGTGTTGAGGGGGGGGTTAGTATCTGTGGTGTGTTGAGGGGGGGGTTAGTATCTGTGGTGTGTTGAGGGGGGGGGTTAGCATCTGTGGTGTGTTGAGGGGGGGGTTAGTATCTGTGGTGTGTTGAGGGGGGGTTAGTATCTGTGGTGTGTTGAGGGGGGGTTAGTATCTGTGGTGTGTTGAGGGGGGGGTTAGTATCTGTGGTGTGTTGAGGGGGGGTTAGTATCTGTGGTGTGTTGAGGGGGGGGTTAGTATCTGTGGTCTGTTGAGGGGGGGGGTTAGTACCTGTGGTGTGTTGAGGGGGGGTTAGTATCTGTGGTGTGTTGAGGGGGGGTTAGTATCTGTGGTGTGTTGAGGGGGGGTTAGTATCTGTGGTGTGTTGAGGGGGGGTTAGTATCTGTGGTGTGTTGAGGGGGGGTTAGTATCTGTGGTGTGTTGAGGGGGGGTTAGTATCTGTGGTGTGTTGAGGGGGGGGTTAGTATCTGTGGTGTGTTGAGGGGGGGTTAGTATCTGTGGTGTGTTGAGGGGGGTTAGTATCTGTGGTGTGTTGAGGGGGGGTTAGTATCTGTAGTGTGTTGAGGGGGGGGTTAGTATCTGTAGTGTGCTGAGGGGGGGTTAGTATCTGTGGTGTGTTGAGGGGGGGTTAGTATCTGTGGTGTGTTGAGGGGGGGTTAGTATCTGTGGTGTGTAAAGGGGGGGTTAGTATCTGTGGTGTGTTGAGGGGGGGTTAGTATCTGTGGTGTGTTGAGGGGGGGTTAGTATCTCTGGTGTGTTGAGGGGGGGGTTAGTATCTGTGGTGTGTTGAGGGGGGTTAGTATCTGTAGTGTGTTGAGGGGGGGGTTAGTATCTGTGGTCTGTTGAGGGGGGGGGTTAGTACCTGTAGTGTGTTGAGGGGGGGTTAGTATCTGTAGTGTGTTGAGGGGGGGTTAGTATCTGTGGTGTGTTGAGGGGGGGTTAGTATCTGTGGTGTGTTGAGGGGGGGTTAGTATCTGTAGTGTGTTGAGGGGGGGGTTAGTATCTGTGGTGTGTTGAGGGGGGGGTTAGTATCTGTAGTGTGTTGAGGGGGGGGTTAGTATCTGTGGTGTGTTGAGGGGGGGGTTAGTATCTGTGGTGTGTTGAGGGGGGGGTTAGTATCTGTGGTGTGTTGAGGGGGGGGTTAGTATCTGTGGTGTGTTGAGGGGGGGGTTAGTATCTGTGGTGTGTTGAGGGGGGTTAGTATCTGTGGTGTGTTGAGGGGGGGGTTAGTATCTGTGGTGGGTTGAGGGGGGGTTAGTATCTGTAGTGTGTTGAGGGGGGGGGTTAGTATCTGTGGTGTGTTGAGGCGGGGGTTAGTATCTGTGGTGTGTTGAGGGGGGGTTAGTATCTGTGGTGTGTTGAGGGGGGGTTAGTATCTGTGGTGTGTTGAGGGGGGGGTTAGTATCTCTGGTGTGTTGAGGGGGGGGTTAGTATCTGTGGTGTGTTGAGGGGGGGTTAGTATCTGTAGTGTGTTGAGGGGGGGGTTAGTATCTGTGGTGTGTTGAGGGGGGGGGTTAGTATCTGTGGTGTGTTGAGGGGGGGGGTTAGTACCTGTAGTGTGTTGAGGGGGGGTTAGTATATGTGGTGTGTTGAGGGGGGGTTAGTATCTGTGGTGTGTTGAGGGGGGGGGGTTAGTACCTGTAGTGTGTTGAGGGGGGGGTTAGTATCTGTGGTGTGTTGAGGGGGGGTTAGTATCTCTGGTGTGTTGAGGGGGGGGTTAGTATCTGTGGTGTGTTGAGGGGGGGTTAGTATATGTGGTGTGTTGAGGGGGGGGTTAGTATATGTGGTGTGTTGAGGGGGGGGGTTAGTATCTGTGGTGTGCTGAGGGGGGGTTAGTATCTGTGGTGTGTTGAGGGGGGGTTAGTATATGTGGTGTGTTGAGGGGGGGGTTAGTATATGTGGTGTGTTGAGGGGGGGGGTTAGTATCTGTGGTGTGTTGAGGGGGGGTTAGTATATGTGGTGTGTTGAGGGGGGGGTTAGTATATGTGGTGTGTTGAGGGGGGGGGTTAGTATCTGTGGTGTGTTGAGGGGGGGTTAGTATCCGTAGTGTGTTGAGGGGGGGGTTAGTACCTGTAGTGTGTTGAGGGGGGGGTTAGTATCTGTGGTGTGTTGAGGGGGGGGTTAGTACCTGTAGTGTGTTGAGGGGGGGGTTAGTATCTGTGGTGTGTTGAGGGGGGGTTAGTATCTGTGGTGTGTTGAGGGGGGGTTAGTATCTGTCGTGTGTTGAGGGGGGGTTAGTACCTGTAGTGTGTTGAGGGGGGGGTTAGTATCTGTGGTGTGTTGAGGGGGGGTTAGTATCTGTGGTGTGTTGAGGGGGGGTTAGTATCTGTGGTGTGTTGAGGGGGGGGTTAGTATCTGTGGTGTGTTGAGGGGGGGGTTAGTATCTGTGGTGTGTTGAGGGGGGGGGTTAGTATCTGTGGTGTGTTGAGGGGGGGGTTAGTATCTGTGGTGTGTTGAGGGGGGGTTAGTATATGTGGTGTGTTGAGGGGGGGTTAGTATCTGTGGTGTGTTGAGGGGGGGGTTAGTATCTGTGGTGTGTTGAGGGGGGGGGTTAGTATCTGTGGTGTGTTGAGGGGGGGGTTAGTATCTCTGGTGTGTTGAGGGGGGGGTTAGTATCTGTGGTGTGTTGAGGGGGGGGTTAGTATCTGTGGTGTGTTGAGGGGGGTTAGTATCTGTGGTGTGTTGAGGGGGGGTTAGTATCTGTGGTGTGTTGAGGGGGGGTTAGTATCTGTGGTGTGTTGAGGGGGGGGTTAGTATCTGTGGTGTGTTGAGGGGGGGTTAGTATCTGTGGTGTGTTGAGGGGGGGGTTAGTATCTGTGGTGTGTTGAGGGGGGGTTAGTATCTGTGGTGTGTTGAGGGGGGGTTAGTATCTGTGGTGTGTTGAGGGGGGGGGTTAGTACCTGTGGTGTGTTGAGGGGGGGGTTAGTATCTGTGGTGTGTTGAGGGGGGGGTTAGTACCTGTAGTGTGTTGAGGGGGGGGTTAGTATCTGTGGTGTGTTGAGGGGGGGTTAGTATCTGTGGTGTGTTGAGGGGGGGGGTTAGTATCTGTGGTGTGTTGAGGGGGGGTTAGTATCTGTGGTGTGTTGAGGGGGGGGGTTAGTATCTGTGGTGTGTTGAGGGGGGGTTAGTATCTGTGGTGTGTTGAGGGGGGGTTAGTACCTGTAGTGTGCTGAGGGGGGGTTAGTATCTGTAGTGTGTTGAGGGGGGGTTAGTACCTGTAGTGTGCTGAGGGGGTGGTCCTTGCTGAAGGAGGGCGAGCGGGAGGGGTCTCTCCTCTTGTCTCTCAGAGACGCCTCCTGGTGCCTCCTGATCCTCTCCAGCTGCTCCTCTACGCTCATCCTGGCTCTCCCGCTCTCTCTCTCCCTCTCTCCCCCGCTGCCCTGCTCCACCGTGCTGCGCGGACGCTCCTGCACATGGGGGGGGGGGGGGGGGCAGCTGGACGTCAGCAATCACCAGAGCTGCCCTCACACCATGCCTTACTGCTGTCATTAGGGACTTTAAGCAACGACTGCTACGACGGGCGGCTACGGTGACCGGAAATGGATCAGTGCTCGATAGATAACCCTGCCTGCCGTAGCAGCTGATTCTACGACGGCAAAAACCCAGTTTCACGTAGTGGCTACAACGTCTCGGAGACGCTTCGCCATAGGGACCGGTCGGCTGTTTGCTTAACGATTTTGACCGCTACGGCGACAGCGTCATAGCAGATCTATTTCCAGCAACTGTAGCAGTCCTGAAAACCGTCGTTGCTTAAAGTCCCATTTATGAGTCTGAGGTAACGTTGATGAGTCTGAACGTTATTTAGTCTTGTGTGGATGTTGGATGTTAAGCAGGTCTGCTGAGGGGGGTGGGGGGGGGGTCACTCACGCTGGGGGGCCACGGGTCCGGCTTCTTGCTCTTCCTCAGCGTGACGTACGAGGGGATGTGGGAAGACTCCGGAGGCGTCAGGGGGCTCAGAGGGGACTTGGTCCTGGGGGGCACGATGCCCACGGGGTGGGGCACGCCTCCTGACGGGGTGGGGGTTGGGGGTGGGGAGTTACATCATCATCATCATTCACACAGTCCGCCATCTTCAAAATACAGCTCCACTCATCTTCAGTTCATGAAATAACTTTGAAATAAACTCTCAATTTCAAAGACAAGAAACTCACCGAGGTGTTAGTTGGCGTTCTGACATATAATTCGCCGTAAAGTAAGATTCTAGTTCATCTGGAAAGGCATTTTTAAAAATTTAGCATAGAACTATTTAGTCGCAGCACAAACGTGTGTAAACTTCCGCAAACTAGGTAGCCTAGCAACATAAACAATAACAATAGCTACCATAAGTAGTTCCGCTTCCTGAATCCCCTCTGCGGATTGATCTACACATCTACAACGGTCGCGTCAATACAAGTCAATGGATTTCAGAAAATGATCAATAAAACCCTACAGGATTCATACTTTGCGGCGAATTTGATGTCAGAACACCAACGGACACCAATTACCCCCTCGGTGAGCTTCTTGTCTTTGAAATCAAGAGTTTAACATGTTATTGAATGATTTTTCAAGGTGCCCACCCACATCCATTGTATGACCAAAACGGTGGTAGAGCAATTATCAGACTTTCTCAAAAGTGCTAGTTTTGTCAACTTCTTGATCTGAACCATTGTATATGATCATAAGTAACCTTAAAACAGGGCTAAACATGATTTTTCCCTTTACTACTCCTTTCATTTTCGCCCGTGGGCGGGTCGATTAGACAGTTGTGAGCGCTGCAGCACCAAACTGGTATGCAGTATTCACTGGTGGAGTAGACCAGGGCTAGGGCTGCCGTACGCAGGGTTTTTGCCCCGGTGCCCAAGCCTGATCGGACCAGTCGCCTCATCAACGCCACACGAGCTGTTAACTTCTTGCGCAGTGACTCGAGGTGTCGGCGGAACGTGAGCGACCTGTCCAATGTCACGCCGAGATAGGTTGGTTCGGCGTTGCATGGCAGGAGTGTTCCATCGATGTTCACTCAGAGCTCACGTTTGGCTTCCTTGTTGTTAAGGTGGAAGGCCGCCGGCACAGTCTTTGCCTCGCTGAGCTTCAATCTCCATTTCCGGAGGTATGCTGCTAGTGTCTGCATGTCCTGGCTCAAGGTCTCCTCCACGGCCTGCCAGTCTCCAGCTGAGTACACTAGCGCAATGTCGTCTGCGTAGGCATACTTCCTGGAGACTGTGATCAGCAGGTCATAGGTGTAGATGTTATAAAGCAGGGGGGCCAGGACAAATCCATTCTTAAGGTAACCTGCTTCGCTCTCCGCTACCGGTGGTGAGGGTGAAGCTGTGGTTTCGGACAAGCTCCATGATCATGCTGACCATGTGCCTCTCCGGCAGCAGGCGGAGCAGCTTGCTGGTGAGGCTGTAGTGCCATACGGTGTCGTAGGCAGCCAATGGCGGACTGGCCATCGGGACATTCGGGATGAATCCCGATGGGCTGGTCCACAAGTGCGCCGGTGTGGACCGCCGGCCCACTGGCTTTTTTATTTTATTTTTTATAGATATTCTGAGGATACAAGCGGCCGAAATGAGTTTTCTCCGGAGGGTGGCTGGGGTCTCCCTGAGAGACCCCAGCCATGGTGAGAAGTTCAGTCATCCGGGAGAGACTCGGAGTAGAGCCGCTGCTCCTTTGCGTCGAAAGGAGCCAGTTGAGGTGGTTCGGGCATCTAGTGAGGATGCCTCCTGGGCGCCTCCCTAGGGAGGTGTTCCAGGCGTGTCCGGCTGGGAGGAGGCCGCGGGGTAGACCCAGGACCAGGTGGACCCAGGACCAGGTGGACCCAGGACTAGGTGGCGGGACTACATCTCCGCACTGGCCTGTGAGCGGCTAAAGATTCCCCAGGCAGAGCTGGTTGATGCTGCTAGGAAAAGGGATGTCTGGGGCCCCCTGCTGGAGCTGCTGCCTCCGCGACCCGACCCCGGATAGGCGGATAAAGATGGATGGATGGAGATATTCTGAGGGAAGTTGGGAACGTAGGTGTCAATATTATGTTTTGAGGCTTGAAGGAGGAGATAAGAGCGGCCTCTTCCAATCCGGAAGCAGCCCTTGTTTTTCCTTTAATCTGATTGGCTCAGTCGCAGTCATCGTCTCTCATTAGGCTACTCATGCCAGATCAAAACATTAACTAGCTACTTATTAAGTGAATTAGCTACTGCAGGCAAATAGACCATGGATAAAGGTAAAATAAATAAAGGGTGGCGCTGAAAAAGCTTGGACAAAAAAACTCAAATCATTACAGGAAGAGGCAGTTAAGTGCTCAAAAATAACTGACCTGTTTGGACGCGGCGTTGGTAGAAGGGCTGCTACTAACGAGGGAGAGGGAGGTGGATCCGGAGCCGACGTAGCAGGTGCAGTAGCTAATGTTTACGTTAGCTAGTGTGCATGGTTAGCATTGGCAAATTGCCTATTTCTTTTAGGTGTCCAGTTCAAGAGGCCAACTCGCCTACTAGGTATTGCATTCAGTCATTATAATTTAAACCTGTACTAAAATAAAATGTTCTCGCTTTTTTCCTGTGGATGCATGCAATTAACGTTAGGTGGTGCGAGTCCCAGTCCCAAGGACAATGAATGTGAAACTGAGAGACAGACTGACCCCAGTCGTGATGATGAGGAGGAGGAAACAGAGACCAGAAATATGACAGGTGCAATGTGAAGGCGTAGTCTACAGTATGCATTATATTTTAGTCACAGGAAAACCTTTTAGTAGTAGGTTAAGTGGAATTTGTTTGTTGTAGTAGTAATAGTAGTAGTAGTAGTAAGTTGACTGAAAGTTCACTATAGGGCTGTCCTATTGCCCAATTTATACCTCATTGGTTCATGGCTGTGAGCCATGGAGGTATAAATTGGGCTTATGTAACACTTGAGCATGGCTGGGCAGGGCAGACAATTAGCCTATATTGTGCATAAACGTAGATGCATTAGGATAGAGGTATATGGTCTTATTTTAAGTTAGGCTCAATAATACGCATTTGTGGCCAATTCATTATTGCATTTATTTTATAGTTTGGAATTAAACAACGACTGCTGATTTTCTTATGCAGTTGGTCCTGAGGACAGAGAGACCACAGCAGGGTCCAGTACAGTTGGTCCTGAGGACAGAGAGACCACAGCAGGGTCCAGTACAGTTGGTCCTGAGGACAGAGAGACCACAGCAGCGTCCAGTACAGTTGGTCCTGAGGACAGAGAGACCACAGCAGGGTCCAGTACAGTTGGTCCTGAGGACAGAGAGACCACAGCAGGGTCCAGTACAGGGGAGCAAAAAGACAGTGAAATACAGACAGATGAAGTGAGCTTTGATTACTTTGCCCGGCCACAGGCTAAAGATCTAGACAGATTTTTTGCATACCACCCTCAACAACCCCAAAAGCAAACTGTTAAAAGTATCTACAACAACAATGATGGAATCAATAGAAAGTGGCTTACATATTGTGAGAAATCCAACTCACTCTACTGTACAGTATGTTTAGCGTATGCAAAGCCATCTCCAAATGACATTCATCAAAGGAGGAATGACAGCTTGGCGGCATGTACACCAAAGAATAGAAGAGCATGAAAGAAACCAAGTCCACAGAGACAGTGCAGAGGCATATTTTATGAAGGCTAATAAAGCAGATGTAGCAAGTCTACTGAGTGGCAAACAAATCGCTCTACACAGAGACCAGATCAGAAAGAAACGGCAAGTCATGGAGCCGATGTAGAAGCAGTCAAAGTCATTGGAAAGTGTGGTCTAAGCGTTAGAGGCAAACAATTTGAAGCTGCATACACATGGGAGAACAGTGCTGTTGACCATGGCAACTTCTTGGAATTAGTCATCATGCTCAGCAGTATGATGTGTGCCTGCAGGAACATGTTACCCAGTGTGTAGAAAAGAGCAGGAAGCTGCATGAGACGGGAGCTAAAGGCAGAGGGTCCTTTGTCACTCTGCTCTCCAAAATTACAGTGAACAAAGTGATCAGTGTTATCAGTCACTTAATCCAAGAAAGCATTTCTAGGGAAGTAAAGGAGGCAGGCATGTTTTCTGTCCAGATCGACACCACACAGGATGTTACGGCCACAGACCAGTGTGCTATTATCCTCAGGTACGTGACAGATGTGGTCCACGAGAGGCTCATCGCTGTGGTTGACTGTCAGGCATCAACTGGACAATATTTTGTAGAGCTACTGAAGAAAACTCTGTCAAAGGTGGATATTGATCTTCAGAATTGTGTGGGGAACTCAACCGATGGGGCAGCAAACATGCAGGGCTTGTTCTCCACCTTGCTCTCTGCAGAGAGTCCCAACCAAGTACATATCTGGTGCTACGCACATGTCCTGAACCTTGTGCTAGGAGACACCACCAGCGTTGTGGTAGCCAGTGCATCGCTCTTCTCACTTCTGAATGATGTTGCTGTGTTCATCAGAGAGTCATACAAGCGTATGAACATGTGGAAGGAAGTGAGTGAGGACACACGCCACAGACGGCTGTGTCCCATCGGAGAGACTAGGTGGTGGGCCAAGGATCAGGCTCTCAGCAAGATATTTGGCTGTTTTGGCAATCCAGACAGTGCCTTGTTTGTTGACTTGGTGTCAACATTAACAAGGGTTGAAGAAGATGACTCCATGACTCCCTGTCAGAGGAAAAGCCAGGGGGTACACAGAGTCTCTCCTAAGGTTCGAGACAATCCTGACTGCTCAGATCTTCCTCCGCGTATTTGAATTCACATCACCCCTCTCCAGGTATCTCCAAACCAGCGGCATGGACTTACTGACTGCCCATAGGTTAGTAATGGTGACCCAAGAGAGCCTCAACAAATGTGTCAGGGATTTTGATGGGGTGAAAAGAGCAGCAGATGTATTTGTGGAGTGGACCAATGCCGAAGCTGCAGGAGAACTCCCAGAGAAACGGGTCAGGAGAAAGAAGGCCATGCCAGGAGAGTTGGCTGAAGATGAGCCTGTATCAGATGTTGAGTCAAACTACAGGATCAAGGTCCATAATGTCATCCTGGACACAGTCAATGAGAGCATTGAGTCGTTTTGAAGCAAATGGGCCACTTTGTGCAGACTTTGCATTTCTTGATCCTCGGAATTTCCCTCACATAAATGAAATGGGTCTTCCAACTGAAGCATTGCAAGAGCTGAGCAAACGCTTGCAGAAGTATGATGAAAGAGCCACTGCTGGAAGACTGCAGGCTGAACTGTCAAGCCTAGCCAACCATTGGAAAATACTTAAAATGCCCCAGTTGGATGCATACAATGTCAGGACAACCAGTGGGGAGGATGAAAGAGAAGAAGATGACCTGGAGCTAGAGAACAAGAGTTGCAACTCCTGTAAAAACTGTCCAGTTTGTGTGTATCTTATCTTGTCACAGTACAGCTTGCTGACTGATGCCTATCATGTCATTGGATTGGGCTACAAGTTCCTCCTAACATTGTCATTCAGTCAAGTCGCCTGTGAGAGGACCTTCTCAACTCTAAAATATGTGAAGAATCAACTGAGGAGCACCCTGACCCAGGAGCATCTGGAGGCCTTCATGCTCATGTGCACAGAGAAGGAGATTCTAATGGCTCTGGACACTGATGGAGTGATTGACAGGGTCGCAGAGACAAGTGGCCAGCTGCGACGCCTGCTGGTGATGTAAGGTAGGACACCCTCTATTTATTTTGGGTTTCTGAGAAGGTTTAAGTCTGTATGCCTTCAAGTTGGTTGTTTTAATCTCTGAATATTAGTATTGATTTGACTGATGTCTTTGTATAATAATTAGTCAGTGTTTTTGTATAGTGTGTCGAAGCATATAGAGGATTATAGGTAGATACGCGTGGGCAGCCGTCAGGTCTGTAAAGACGGCTCCGGCCTTCTTTGAGTCATCAAAGTGACTTGATCTGAGGTCAATATCAACAGCTTTGACAACAACGCATTGATTGACACACAAAGACAAATCAGTGTTGAAATGCAGACGCGTGGCTTCAAGTTAACTCAGATGATAGCTAGATTCTAGAACGTAAACAAGCATCCATAGCAACGCAAGTTTAAACTTGAATCATAGGGAATATTTTAACTAAACTGTGATGAAAACAAGTATAATGGTATTATTATTTGAAAATCGGGACAATTTGTTAGTGAATGTGGAAAACCGGGACATTTTACTTTCCCGACAGATATTTGTCGGGACTCGGGACAGCCAGCTTGAAATCGGGACTGTCCTGGTCAAATCAGGACGTCTGGTCACCGTACACTAGCCAGTAGTACCCAGAGGCAAGAGGGTTAGTAGACACTAAGCTAGTGGGTTAGTAGACACTAGCCAGTACCTTTAGAAGCTACTGTAGCCGGTTAGAAGCCACTAGTCAGTATCCTGAGGCTAGCCGGTTAGTAGCCACTAGTCAGTACTCAGGCTAGCTGGTTAGTAGCCACTAGTCAGTACTCAGGCTAGCTGGTTAGTAGGTGCTAGTCAGTATCCTGAGGCTAGCTGGTTAGTAGGTGCTAGTCAGTACCCTGAGGCTAGCTGGTTAGTAGCCACTAGTCAGTACTCAGGCTACCTGGTTAGTAGCCACTAGTCAGTACTCAGGCTAGCTGGTTAGTAGCCACTAGTCAGTACTCAGGCTAGCTGGTTAGTAGCCACTAGTCAGTATCCTGAGGCTAGCTGGTTAGTAGCCACTAGTCAGTATCCTGAGGCCAGCTGGTTAGTAGCCACTAGTCAGTACTCAGGCTACCTGGTTAGTAGCCACTAGTCAGTATCCTGAGGCTAGCTGGTTAGTAGCCACTAGTCAGTACTCAGGCTACCTGGTTAGTAGGTGCTAGCAAGTACCCTGAGGCTAGCTGGTTAGTAGGTGCTAGCCAGTACCCAGGCTAGGTGGTTAGTAGCTACTAGCCAGTACCCTGAAGCTAGTTGGTTAGTAGCTACTAGCCGTACCCTGAGGCTAGCTGGTCAGTAGCCAGTACCTTTGTAAGCGGCAGGCTCCCTCTCCTCCGTCTGGTCGGAGCGGTCCTTGTCCTTGTCCTCCCCGCCAGCCTCGTCCACCTCCTCGTTCACCGTGGTCAGCTCCGGCTCACTCTTATACAGCCGGTAGTCTGGACCCTGCTGGAGGGACAGCGAGGGTCAGCACACAGGGAGGAACACACACACTCACACACACACACACACACACACACACACACATAAGGAGGAGAACACACAAACACACACACACACACACACACACACACACATTGGCACACAAACACACACACACGGAGGAGCACACACACACTGGCACACGAACACACACACACCGCTGGATGGCTTGAGGCCCAACAGTATTTGGATGGAGCACAGATGGTAGGTTCAGTTAACAACATCAAACTGACCTCTCTGAACACACACACACACACACACACACACACACACACACACACACACACACACACACACACAGCCATGAGGAGGACAGGAGATTTGAATTAGATTTTATGTATATAAGGATCCCTGTTAGCTGCCGCCATAGCAACTGCTAATCTTCCCAGGTTCCAAAAAATGAGCACTCAGTCATCACACGGCATTCTGGGAGCACACACTAGAATGGAAGAGCGGTGAAAAAAAACAAAAAACACCAATGAGGGAGATGGGATGGCTCAGCGCAGATGGAGGCGTGTCACATGACGGTTGCATGTCACATCAGCGGGAGATGAAGATTATGAACCAATGAGGAGGGAGTTCGGGGGCGCGAGGTGAAAGGTCACGGCGTCTTACGCTGTGCGTCCCATTCCTGGCGCCGGGCCTGCGGTCGTCGGGCCGGTGGGCCGGCGGGCGGGCGCCGGAGGGGAGGGGGAGGGGCGGCGCGAGGGGAGCGCGGCGCTCGGAGGAATCGTAGGACTCGGGGAGGGGGGGGCGGGGCGGGACGGCGAGGTCGCCCTCCCGGAGAGGACAGAGTGACGGTAACAACACCGGCTGTCAACAACAACAACAACACTGTTATTAACCCACAGTAGAGGCTGTTATCCACAGGGACCCAGACCGCAGAGAGAGAGAGAGAGAGAGAGAGAGAGAGAGAGAGAGAGAGCGCTACAACTCCACGTCGAAGTATTATTTATTTGTCAAGACACACACACACACACACACATGCATCAGGGTCACCAGTGAAATGTCTCTCTTAACCCACCCCACGTTCTTCCCCCAAGGGCACCAGGAGCACACAGTAGGCCGTAGGCAACTGCACGGGCCTGAAAATCAAGCCGGAACCCAGACCGAGCCCAAGACGTTCAGGCCCGAGCCCCACCCCAGGCCCGACTGTAATCAACAGCCCGAGCCCAGGTCAAAACCTGAAATAGGCCTATTCTATTCCTAAGATATCAGATAGGCTATAGCACTGAAAGACACACACAGCAAGCACCATGGGCTTAACATGCTTATTTTATATATTCATTTAGGCCAAGAAAAAAGATCAGTTATGGAGAGCGCACAACAGCGCAGCATTTTCCATGCATCATCCATAGACAAAACAACAGCAACATAGTAGGCGAGGCTAATAAACAGGCCTGCCTGGTTGAAGAACGTCCGGTAGACCATAATTCAAATAACAAAAAGAACTTCGCCAGAACATGGCGGTGATAATAATTCGCTGCTGCTACTGCTTGGGGGGATGCTGAGCACCGAACGTGCGAGTCTGGCAAGCAAGGGCAAGGAGGACTCGTGGGACTTCCACCATCCCAGAACATCTCTGTCATTTTTTTGCATAGCATCACTGACACTGAGGTACTTCTTCGTCCACAGTCTCGTCGGTGGTGGACACGACGTTCTCCCACTCACATTCAGCCGCGTTAGCTCTCCGTCGGACTCGGCAACAGGTGGATCATCAGTTGGCTCTTGGCGAATGGCAGAGAAGCTAGCTATCTGGGCCCTGGCATCGCGGTGACCGCTTTCTCTGTCGGCTGTGGACATCATTCGTAGCTGGCTGAACTTCACAAGCTAGCCTTCCCAGTTTTGTTTGGGATTTTAATAAGCTCTCCCTTTGCTCATTTTTCTTTCGATTCATCCATGGTGTCACTCACTGTTCTCGCGCTCACGTTTCAATTCGCGCCAAACCTTGCGCAGTCCGAGCCCAAATTAATTACTCAAAAACACGGCCCTACCCGGCCCGAACCTGACGTTGGGCCTCGGGCCCCACCGGGCACGGGTCGGGTTGCAGACCTCTAGTAAGCAGCGTGCCTGAGGGTCCAACCAAGTGCTCCTGTCTGTCTTCGTCAGGGACGGACAGCGTCAGCGATCTGTTCCTCTGCATGTTTTTCGTACTGGGTTCTTTTATAGGGGGAAACCCTTGCGAAGACGGGGAGGACATGCAAACTCTGCACAGAAAGGCTTAGGAGATACCCCACTTGAGTAGCTGACAACCCTGGTGAGAACTCACCCCCCCAGTGCTAACAGCATCCATATCACTTTAAGGCTACAGTCTACAGTCTGTCTGTAGAGGGGGATGTATTAACGCGGGTCTACAGTCTGTCTGTAGAGGGGGACGTTCCTCCTTGGTTGACATGGGTCAGGCGCAGCAGATTTCAGACTGACCAGCAGACAGCCAGAGCCAAACTTCAGCTGCATCTCAGGGTGTAGAGGTGCATATTGGCCAGGAGGTGGCAGTGTGGTGTTGGTCTGGGTGTCGGTGTATGCTAGAGACAGTCACACTCACCTCATTTTTCTGCAGGTTGGAGAGCGGTTTGCAGCCCAGGAAACCTGACAGGGAAGAAGAGACAATGTCCAAACAAAGGTAGTAAAGACTATTTGTTGTGTGATTGTGCTGGGCTTGTTCATGGGAAGCTGTGTGTGTGTGTCTCTGTGTGTGTCTGTGTGTGTGTGTGTGTGTGTGTGTGTGTGTGTCTGTGTGTGTGTGTGTGTGTGTGTGTGAGAGAGAGAGAGAGAGAGAGAGAAAGAGATTGTGTGTGTTTGTGTGGTGTGTGTGTGTGTGAGAGATTGGGTGTGTGTGTGTGTGTGCATGTGTGTGTGTGTGTGTGTGTGTGCGTGTATGTGTGTGTGTCTGTGTGTGTGTGTGTGTGTGTGTGTGTGTGTGTGTCCGTGTGCGTGTGTGTGTGTGAGTGTGTGCGTGTATGTGTGTGTGTCCGTGTGCGTGTGTGTGTGTGTGAGTGTGTGTGTGTGTGTGTATGTGTGTGTGTCCGTGTGCGTGTGTGTGTGTGTGTGCGTGTATGTGTGTGTGTCCGTGTGCGTGTGTGTGCATGTATGTGTGTGTGTCCGTGTGTGTGAGTGTGTGTGTGTGTGTGTTTGTGTGTGCGTGTATGTGTGTGTGTCCGTGTGCGTGTGCGTGTGTGAGTGTGTGTGTGTGCGTGTATGTGTGTGTGTCCGTGTGTGTGTGTGTGAGTGTGTGTGTGTGTGAGTGTGTGTGTCTCACTGGTGTCTGTGCTCCTCTGGGGCTTGTTCTTGGCCAGAGCCTCCATCACATCCTGGATCCTCCACAGCTCCTTCTGGATCTGGACATGCTGCTGGCTGGGTGGCTCTGTCTGTAGACACACACACACACACACACACACGCATGCACGCACGAGCACACACAGACACACACACACCCATAGACACACACACACGCATGCACGCACACACGAGCACACAGACACACACACACCCATAGACACACACACACACACACACACACACACAGAGACACACACGCATGCACAAGCACACACAGACACACACACACCCATAGACACACACACACGCATGCACGCACGCGCACACACAGACACACAAACACCCATGGACATAGACACACAGACACACACACACAGACAGACACACATAGACACAGACACACACACACATGCATGCACGCGCACGCACGCACAGACACGCACGCGCACACACACACACACACACACTCACACACACACACACACACACACACACACACACACACAGACACACACACACACACACACAGACACCCACTCAAAGTTATAGTCAAGTACAAAAAAAATTGGTATGAGAAGCTGAAATGGGCTGATGGAATCTTGTCTGGTGTGTGTGCATGTGTGTGTGTGCGCGTGTGTGTGTACATGTGTGT
>NC_140246.1:24874935-24887435 GCF_949987555.1 Borostomias antarcticus | reverse complement strand
GAGAGCAGATGAAGGGGCGGAGCTCTCCATGCATGCTCATTGGCCAACTATTTCCCCAGATGACTGACTCAGTCACATCAGCACCCTCTACTGGTGAAGGACAGCATAAGTATCCTTATCAGCCAGCAACACCCACGCTGATGGATGACTGAGCTGCTGGGAAATGGAGGGGGGGGGGGGGAGGAGGAGGAAGGAAAGTAAGGATGGAAAGCACAGGAAGTAAGGATGCATCACTAGAGCACAGCCTTGACCCCCGGCCACCGGGCAGCACGCTGACCCTAGCGCAGGAAGTAAGGATGAGCTGAAAGAAGATTGGCCCAAGTAGGTCAAAGGTCAAATTGAGTTTTCTTTTAACTAATTTATCCGCCCAGCGATTCTGATCCACTCCAAAATGTAGTGGGTTGTAAGTTGGCCCATGCTACACCCCTCCACCGAGTCTCATGAAAATCACTCGGGTAGTTTTTGTGTAATCCTGCTTTGTAACAAAGAAACAAAATAATACACCCAGGTGAGCGCAGAGACAATAACACCCTGGGGGCAACTGAGAGAGGAGGAAGAGGAGGGGGGAGAAACGGGGGGGAGATAGAGAGAGAGAGAGGGAGAGAGAGAGAGAGAGGGGGGAGTGAAGGAAGAGAGAGGCAGGAGGTGAGGGATGGATATCACTATGGCAATGCAGCATCACAGCAACGGCCGTGCTGCCATCATCAGACCAACCTGGCGCAGGACGACAACAGCCACGGGGGAGATGTAAACAACAACACCACCACCACTACCAGGTAAACAGTGTAAACAATGCCGTGATGACAACAGGGGGCGGGACTCCGACTCACTGACCGACCGACCAACTGACCACATCCAGAGTGATAAGTGATAAGACAAGCAGGAGAGGTGATGAGTGGATGGGTGGTGGGCGGAGCTTAGTGAGGTCATGGCGTGTCTTACTTGCTGGTAGAGTTGCGGCCTGGGGGCAGAGTTCTCTATCATAGTGTGAATCATGAAGATTACCGGCTCGTTGTCCTTCATCTGGCCCACGGCCAGGGCGCGAGCAACAACAACAACAACAACAACAACAACATCATGAGTTAGTGAGACCAGTGTCCATTTGTGAACTGAGTGTGAAATGTGAACTAGACGCAGGGCTTATGGCTGCTGACTCAGCACATTCTGACTGGGTCTCATATGCTTAATAATGCAGTAACCATAGAAACCCTGTCCTCGACTACCCTCTACTAAAAGCCTCATTTTAATAATCACCATTTCATCATTTTATAATTACCTATGAATAATGCAGTAACCATGGGAACTGGCCTCTCCTAAGATTAAGGCCCCATGGGGAAGGTTCGGCCGGCCTGGGGCCTCATTTATAAACATTGCGTAGAATCCACGTAACTAAGTTAGCTTAGCTAAGTGATTACTAAAATATACGCACAAAAAATCACCGATTTATAAAACGCTGCGTATCACAACCCATGTTCACTCAGGCACGCCTACGCCAGCTGCCCTTTATAAATCACAATCAACACTTAACTTGGCGCACGTGAACGCGCGTTCTGATCACACCCCAATTAACGCCCACAATTGCCTATAAATGGTCAGTGATACGCCCCTAATACATATGCAACGACAATGGAGCCGAGTGCAAAAGGCAGAAAGAGAAAGATACATTTTACCGATGCGAGGTGGAGGTATTGGTCAACGAGGTAGAGACGCCGCAAAAGTATCTTTTCGGAACGATGATTTCACATGTGCACGACTGATAAGAGCACCTGTTAGGCCTGAGTGGTCTGTTAGATAATGAATTATCTATCATGCAGGCTATATTGGCATGCGTTTAGTGCGGTAGGCCTTATTAGGTGGCTGCTTATATCCAAACTGATAATCATTATAAGCCTATAGTGTTGTTGCATGGGTAATGGGGTTTGGATCTATATTGCACGTAATCTAATGCTTTACAGGGTGGCCCATGAATAAAATGCCTAACTTATCAACGTATAAAGGGGTCAATTTACAATGACATCCATAACAATGCAAACATGTAGGCCTATAGTGACTACTTAAGGCAAGTATCCCCTATTTAACTATACGACAGATCTGAGGGTTCTTTGCAGCATCCAATTTGCGTATTTTCCGGGATATCATGCATTTCACATACTTTCTCAAAACATTCTGTAGGCATATAGAAGCTGCGTGTTCTAATGGATGTTGCGGGATAGCCAAGCACATATTAGAACATCTGTGCCAAGTCCCGGCATATCCAAGGCCCCGTGCGTTATGGCCTACTATAATCCAGCTATATCAGTGCCTGTATCGAGGTCTTGTAAATATATGGGGTCCATGGATGAGTTTCATGTGATTCTATAAAGGGTAATTATTGCTACACACATGACGATTCGGCAAATTAATAATCTAACTTGTTCCCTTGTGTTCTTACAACTTGGAGACGCATCACCTCCATGCGCTGTTTTGCGCACAGCTAATTCTACCAAAGCGGCATGTGAGCATTGGGATGACATGCGTTTTTACGCCCACATTCCTCGTATGCCTGCTACATGACAATCATAAGACAATATGAGGATATATGATGATGTACAATATAGCCTAATGTAGCCTACAGTTGCCTCAAGTAGGACATTTCCATTCACCGCTCAACATCATTGTAATTGCGGCTTGCCTCAGTGGTCATTCGGGTTTACATAAAAGCCTAATCAAATATAGGCTATAAATACAACATAAATACATTAACGAATAAATAGGTGGATAATTAAACATACGAATAATTAACTAAATAAATGATTAACTGAATAAATATACTTCAACGCCGAATGCAACATTTGTTTGGTGCGGTATAGGCCTTATAGTTGTAGGCTATCGACATACGGAATCATTACTATGATAAGCCTATAGGCTCGTGTCGTGTTGTGTTATCAACGTAATGTGGCTTTTATTCATAGGCTACTGCCTGTGATGCTTCTCGGGATAGCCCATAAATGAATAGGCCTACAACATAACATTATATTATGACACAAATGGGTCAATTCACAGACACATCCAAAGCAATGCCGACATTATTTCGTGATTAGGCTACGGTAGCGATTGATTCCGTTTAAACTGTGTGACACATTGGAGGGTTTCTTGCAGTGACCGATGTATTTATTATTCAATATGTCATGCGTTTCTCAGACTTTCCCGAGTTTCATCTCTCTGCCATCGGAGTCGCGTTTTCCCCTTTCTCCAGAAACGTGCTTATCGTAGTTAAAGGAGGGTCGAAGTGTGCGTAGAGTTACGCACACCTTCCGCCAACTTATCGCTCAGCTCGTATTTTATAAATACCGAAAGTTGCGTAGAAAGTTGCTCAGCATGGGTTACGCACGCTTTTGTACTTACGCAACGTTTATAAATGAGGCCCCTGGACAGTAGCCCTAGCCCTAACCCTAACCCTAGCCCTAACCTGGACAGTAGCCCTAGCCCTAACCCTAACCCTAGCCCTAACCTGGACAGTAGCCCTAGCCCTAACCCTAGCCCTAGCCCTAACCTGGACAGTAGCCCTAGCCCTAACCCTAGCCCTAACCTCGACAGTAGCCCTAACCCTAACCCTAACCTGGACAGTAGCCCTAGCCCTTACCCTAACCTGGACAGTAGCCCTAGCCCTAGCCCTAACCTGGACAGTAGCCCTAGCCCTAACCCTAACCCTAGCCCTAACCTGGACAGTAGCCCTAGCCCTAACCCTAACCCTAGCCCTAACCTGGACAGTAGCCCTAGCCCTAACCCTAACCCTAGCCCTAACCTCGACAGTAGCCCTAACCCTAACCCTAACCTGGACAGTAGCCCTAGCCCTTACCCTAACCTGGACAGTAGCCCTAGCCCTAGCCCTAACCTGGACAGTAGCCCTAGCCCTAACCCTAACCCTAGCCCTAACCTGGACAGTAGCCCTAACCCTAGCCCTAACCTGGACAGTAGCCCTAGCCCTAACCCTAACCCTAGCCCTAACCTCGACAGTAGCCCTAACCCTAACCCTAACCTGGACAGTAGCCCTAGCCCTAACCCTAGCCCTAACCTCGACAGTAGCCCTAACCCTAACCCTAACCTGGACAGTAGCCCTAGCCCTTACCCTAACCCTAGCCCTAACCTGGACAGTAGCCCTAGCCCTAGCCCTAACCTGGACAGTAGCCCTAGCCCTAACCCTAACCCTAGCCCTAACCTGGACAGTAGCCCTAACCCTAACCCTAGCCCTAACCTGGACAGTAGCCCTAGCCCTAACCCTAACCCTAGCCCTAACCTCGACAGTAGCCCTAACCCTAACCTGGACAGTAGCCCTAACCCTAGCCCTAACCCGGACAGTAGCCCTAACCCTAACCCTAACCTGGACAGTAGCCCTAACCCTAGCCCTAACCCGGACAGTAGCCCTAACCCTAACCCTAACCTGGACAGTAGCCCTAGCCCTAGCCCTAACCTGGACAGTAGCCCTAGCCCTAGCCCTAACCTGGACAGTAGCCCTAGCCCTAGCCCTAACCTGGACAGTAGCCCTAACCCTAGCCCTAACCCGGACAGTAGCAGGGTGTTGACTTCCAGGCTTCACTGGTTTCTGCAATTTCTGCAATTCCATCTTCCGTGTAAGGAAACAGACACACAGACTGCAATTTTTAAAAGGCCTACCCACATAATTTAAGCATTTAATCCACATAGTATCAACTGAAAAAAGTGTGACTGTGCCCCTTTCAAAGAGAGCACCACACACCAACACACACTGGTCTGAACACACGCTGAGCCCTCCTCTGATTGGACCGCCATCTCCTCTGATCTGGGCCAGCGTGGTGGAATGAGCTCCCCTTTACGGTCAGGACGACGTCTGCACTCTCCAGACCAGAACATCCGGGCTCCTCCTCCTCTGACCTTTGACCTCTGACCTCTCCACTGTGGACGGCTCCCCTGGTTCTCTGGTCTGTGTGTGTGTGTGTGTGTGTGAGAGTGTGTGAGTGTGTGAGTGAGTGAGTGAAAAAAAGGAGTGCCTCTTTTTCTCCAGCATTGTTAGAGCTGGTGTCACTTGTCCTTTTAGAAGGCTTTCTTTACTGATGAACACTGCGGTCTGTTTTTCAGTGTTTTGGAACATGAATCGTGGTCTTCAATTCAAATTCTTTTAGTCTTTTAGTTATACATGTGACTTGTCTTTGAGGTTTCTCCCATCCCTGAGAAAAGTATATTTCTGCTCTTTCTCATTACATTCTGAAAAATGCAAAGGCATCCGACCAGGGTAAAAACTCTGCTGGAGGAAACGTTAGCTTCTATCGTTCAGGATTATTGATGTGTTAGTGATGCCGCTTACAACAGCTTTACAAAGCCTGGTCTGGCCAGCACACTGCCACTCCCACTCAGAGAGCTAACTTCATACTCCGATGCGGGAGATCCACCGTAGATCAAGTCACTCTGATGACTCAAGACATGGAGGACAGCTTCTCGGCTAAAAAGAAGGCCGGAGCCGTCTTTACAGACCTGACGGCTGCCTACGACACCGTATGACCCCGCGGCCTCACCTGCAAGCTGCTCCGCCTGCTGCCTCACCTGCAAGCTGCTCCGCCTGCTGCCTCACCTGCAAGCTGCTCCGCCTGCTGCCTCACCTGCAAGCTGCTCCGCCTGCTGCCTCACCTGCAAGCTGCTCCGCCTGCTGCCTCACCTGCAAGCTGCTCTGCCTGCTGCCGGACAGGCACATGGTCAAGATGATCATGGAGCTTGTCCGAAACCGCAGCTTCACCCTCACCACCGAAAGCGGACAGCGAAGCAGGTTGTGACACCTTAAGAACGGCGTCCCTCAGGGATCTGTCCTGACCCCCCTACTTTATAACATCTACACCTATGACCTGCCGATCACAGTCTCCAGGAAGTATGCCTACGCAGACGACCTTGGGCTAGTGTACTCAGCTGGAGACTGGCAGGCCGTGGAGGAGACCTTGAGCCAGGACATGCAGACACTAGCGGCATACCTCCGGAAATGGAGATTAAAGCTCAGCGAGGCAAAGAGACGCTGCCTTCCACCTTAACAACAAGGAAGCCAAACGTGAGCTCTGAGTGAACATCGACGGAACACTCCTGCCATGCAGCGCCGAACCAACCTATCCCGGCGTGACATTGGGACAGGTCGCTCACGTTCCGCCGACACCTCAAGTCACTGCCAGGAAGTTAACAGCTCGTGTGGCGTTGATGAGGCGACTGGTCCGATCAGGCTGGGCTGCCGGCGCAAAAACACGTACACTGCGTACAGCAGCCCTAGACCTGGTCTACTCCTCTAGCCCTAGACCTGGTCTACTCCTCCAGCCCTAGACCTGGTCTACTCCTCCAGCCCTAGACCTGGTCTACTCCTCCAGCCCTAGACCTGGTCTACTCCTCCAGCCCTAGACCTGGTCTACTCCTCCAGCCCTAGACCTGGTCTACTCCTCCAGCCCTAGACCTGGTCTACTCCTCCAGCCCTATACCTGGTCTACTCCTCCAGCCCTAGACCTGGTCTACTCCTCCAGCCCTAGACCTGGTCTACTCCTCCAGCCCTAGACCTGGTCTACTCCTCCAGCCCTAGACCTGGTCTACTCCTCCAGCCCTAGACCTGGTCTACTCCTCCAGCCCTAGACCTGGTCTACTCCTCCAGCCCTAGACCTGGTCTACTCCACCAGCCCTAGACCTGGTCTACTCCACCAGCCCTAGACCTGGTCTACTCCTCCAGCCCTAGACCTGGTCTACTCCTCCAGCCCTAGACCTGGTCTACTCCTCCAGCCCTAGACCTGGTCTACTCCTCCAGCCCTAGACCTGGTCTACTCCACCAGTGGATATTGAGCACCGGTGTGGTGTTGCAGCGCTCACTCCCGCCTCATCGATCCGCCTATCAATGAAGCCTTGCGCATCGTGACAGGATGCCTGCGTCCCACTCCTGTGGACAACCTTCCATCCTCGCAGGCATCCAGCCCGCTGGCCTCCGCCGCACAGGAACCACAGCACATCTCGCCTGCCGGGCCGTGGAGCCTAACCACCTGCTCCACGATAGGCACCCTTTTGTGCCTGCCACATGGGATCTCCTGCAGCAATGCAGAGACCTTAACATCAGCGAGGCAGGATGGGTGGACCACATCTGGCATGCGGAGTGGGAGGCAAAAACCTCCAGACTCCGTGATTTCATCCCGGCCGCTGGTCCTTCCCCTCCCGAGATGGATTTACTCAGATCGGTGTGGGTGAGGCTTAATCGCCTCTGGACTGGCGTTGGACACTTCCGCTCATCGATGCACAGATAAGGCTTGGTATCCTGTGCGGCGTGTGAGTGTGGCACTGAGGAACAAACCACAGACCACGTCATCCAGGACTGTCCGACATACCGGACACCAAATGGAATGTATGGCCTGACGGTTTTGGATGATGAAACAGTGACATGGCTCCTGGAGGTGTGCCCGGATATATAGCCCCGGTGACCCCTCACCTAGGCTCGGGGTGGTAAAAGGATAGCCCCTCGGCCCCCGAGCCTGGGGAGGAGAGGAGAACACAACACCTAACCTGCACAACGAAGAAGAAGAAGCTAACCTCATACTCAGAGAGTTAACATTCACACCCAAAGAGCTAACCCTCACACTCAGAGATCTAAACTCACACTCAGAGAGGTAACCTCACACTCAGAGATCTAACCTCACACTTAGAGAGGTAACCTCACACTCAGAGAGGTAACCTCACACTCAGAGAGGTAACCTCACACTCAGAGATCTAACCTCACACTCAGAGAGGTAACCTCACACTCAGAGAGGTAACCTCACACTCAGAGATCTAACCTCACACTCAGAGAGGTAACCTCACACTCAGAGATCTAACCTCACACTTAGAGAGGTAACCTCACACTCAGAGAGGTAACCTCACACTCAGAGATCTAACCTCACACTCAGAGAGGTAACCTCACACTCAGAGAGGTAACCTCACACTCAGAGAGGTAACCTCACACTCAGAGAGGTAACCTCACACTCAGAGAGGTAACCTCACACTCAGAGATCTAACCTCACACTCAGAGATCTAACCTCACACTCAGAGAGCTAACCTCACACTCAGAGATCTAACCTCACACTCAGAGAGGTAACCTCACACTCAGAGAGGTAACCTCACACTCAGAGATCTAACCTCACACTCAGAGAGGTAACCTCACACTCAGAGAGGTAACCTCACACTCAGAGAGGTAACCTCACACTCAGAGATCTAACCTCACACTCAGAGAGGTAACCTCACACTCAGAGATCTAACCTCACACTCAGAGATCTAACCTCACACTCAGAGATCTAACCTCACACTCAGAGATCTAACCTCACACTCAGAGATCTAACCTCACACTCAGAGATCTAACCTCACACTCAGAGATCTAACCTCACACTCAGAGATCTAACCTCACACTCAGAGATCTAACCTCACACTCAGAGAGGTAACCTCACACTCAGAGATCTAACCTCACACTCAGAGATCTAACCTCACACTCAGAGATCTAACCTCACACTCAGAGAGGTAACCTCACACTCAGAGATCTAACCTCACACTCAGAGAGGTAACCTCACACTCAGAGAGGTAACCTCACACTCAGAGAGGTAACCTCACACTCAGAGATCTAACCTCACACTCAGAGAGGTAACCTCACACTCAGAGAGGTAACCTCACACTCAGAGAGGTAACCTCACACTCAGAGATCTAACCTCACACTCAGAGATCTAACCTCACACTCAGAGAGGTAACCTCACACTCAGAGAGGTAACCTCACACTCAGAGAGGTAACCTCACACTCAGAGAGGTAACCTCACACTCAGAGAGGTAACCTCACACTCAGAGATCTAACCTCACACTCAGAGAGGTAACCTCACACTCAGAGATCTAACCTCACACTCAGAGAGGTAACCTCACACTCAGAGAGGTAACCTCACACTCAGAGATCTAACCTCACACTCAGAGAGCTAACCTCACACTCAGAGATCTAACCTCACACTCAGAGAGGTAACCTCACACTCAGAGATCTAACCTCACACTCAGATAGCTAACCTCACACTCAGAGAGGTAACCTCACACTCAGAGAGGTAACCTCACACTCAGAGAGGTAACCTCACACTCAGAGATCTAACCTCACACTCAGAGAGGTAACCTCACACTCAGAGAGGTAACCTCACACTCAGAGATCTAACCTCACACTCAGAGAGGTAACCTCACACTCAGAGATCTAACCTCACACTCAGAGATCTAACCTCACACTCAGAGAGGTAACCTCACACTCAGAGAGGTAACCTCACACTCAGAGAGGTAACCTCACACTCAGAGATCTAACCTCACACTCAGAGATCTAACCTCACACTCAGAGAGGTAACCTCACACTCAGAAATCTAACCTCACACTCAGAGAGGTAACCTCACACTCAGAGATCTAACCTCACACTCAGAGAGGTAACCTCACACTCAGAGAGGTAACCTCACACTCAGAGAGGTAACCTCACACTCAGAGAGGTAACCTCACACTTAGAGATCTAACCTCACACTCAGAGAGGTAACCTCACACTCAGAGATCTAACCTCACACTCAGAGATCTAACCTCACACTCAGAGATCTAACCTCACACTCAGAGATCTAACCTCACACTCAGAGATCTAACCTCACACTCAGAGATCTAACCTCACACTCAGAGATCTAACCTCACACTCAGAGAGGTAACCTCACACTCAGAGAGGTAACCTCACACTCAGAGATCTAAACTCACACTCAGAGATCTAACCTCACACTCAGAGATCTAACCTCACACTCAGAGAGGTAACCTCACACTCAGAGATCTAACCTCACACTCAGAGATCTAACCTCACACTCAGAGATCTAACCTCACACTCAGAGAGGTAACCTCACACTCAGAGATCTAACCTCACACTCAGAGATCTAACCTCACACTCAGAGATCTAACCTCACACTCAGAGATCTAACCTCACACTCAGAGAGGTAACCTCACACTCAGAGATCTAACCTCACACTCAGAGAGGTAACCTCACACTCAGAGATCTAACCTCACACTCAGAGAGGTAACCTCACACTCAGAGAGGTAACCTCACACTCAGAGAGGTAACCTCACACTCAGAGAGGTAACCTCACACTCAGAGATCTAACCTCACACTCAGAGATCTAACCTCACACTCAGAGATCTAACCTCACACTCAGAGATCTAACCTCACACTCAGAGAGGTAACCTCACACTCAGAGAGGTAACCTCACACTCAGAGAGGTAACCTCACACTCAGAGATCTAACCTCACACTCAGAGATCTAACCTCACACTCAGAGAGGTAACCTCACACTCAGAGATCTAACCTCACACTCAGAGAGGTAACCTCACACTCAGAGATCTAACCTCACACTCAGAGATCTAACCTCACACTCAGAGATCTAACCTCACACTCAGAGAGGTAACCTCACACTCAGAGATCTAACCTCATACTCAGAGATCTAACCTCACACTCAGAGAGGTAACCTCACACTCAGAGAGGTAACCTCACACTCAGAGAGGTAACCTCACACTCAGAGATCTAACCTCACACTCAGAGAGGTAACCTCACACTCAGAGAGGTAACCTCACACTCAGAGATCTAACCTCACACTCAGAGATCTAACCTCACACTCAGAGAGGTAACCTCACACTCAGAGATCTAACCTCACACTCAGAGAGGTAACCTCACACTCAGAGAGGTAACCTCACACTCAGAGATCTAACCTCACACTCAGAGATCTAACCTCACACTCAGAGATCTAACCTCACACTCAGAGAGGTAACCTCACACTCAGAGAGGTAACCTCACACTCAGAGATCTAACCTCACACTCAGAGATCTAACCTCACACTCAGAGAGGTAACCTCACACTCAGAGAGGTAACCTCACACTCAGAGATCTAACCTCACACTCAGAGAGGTAACCTCACACTCAGAGATCTAACCTCACACTCAGAGAGGTAACCTCACACTCAGAGATCTAACCTCACACTCAGAGATCTAACCTCACACTCAGAGAGGTAACCTCACACTCAGAGATCTAACCTCACACTCAGAGAGGTAACCTCACACTCAGAGATCTAACCTCACACTCAGAGATCTAACCTCACACTCAGAGAGGTAACCTCACACTCAGCGATCTAACCTCACACTCAGAGATCTAACCTCACACTCAGAGATCTAACCTCACACTCAGAGAGGTAACCTCACACTCAGAGATCTAACCTCACACTCAGATATCTAACCTCACACTCAGAGAGGTAACCTCACACTCAGAGATCTAACCTCACACTCAGAGATCTAACCTCACACTCAGAGATCTAACCTCACACTCAGAGATCTAACCTCACACTCAGAGAGGTAACCTCACACTCAGAGATCTAACCTCACACTCAGAGAGGTAACCTCACACTCAGAGATATAACCTCACACTCAGAGAGGTAACCTCACACTCAGAGATCTAACCTCACACTCAGAGATCTAACCTCACACTCAGAGATCTAACCTCACACTCAGAGAGGTAACCTCACACTCAGAGATCTAACCTCACACTCAGAGAGGTAACCTCACACTCAGAGATCTAACCTCACACTCAGAGATCTAACCTCACACTCAGAGAGGTAACCTCACACTCAGAGATCTAACCTCACACTCAGAGAGGTAACCTCACACTCAGAGATCTAACCTCACACTCAGAGATCTAACCTCACACTCAGAGAGGTAACCTCACACTCAGAGATCTAACCTCACACTCAGAGATCTAACCTCACACTCAGAGATCTAACCTCACACTCAGAGAGGTAACCTCACACTCAGAGATCTAACCTCACACTCAGAGATCTAACCTCACACTCAGAGAGGTAACCTCACACTCAGAGATCTAACCTCACACTCAGAGAGGTAACCTCACACTCAGAGATCTAACCTCACACTCAGAGATCTAACCTCACACTCAGAGAGGTAACCTCACACTCAGAGATCTAACCTCACACTCAGAGAGGTAACCTCACACTCAGATAGGTAACACCTAGCTGCAGCCCTCATGAATGCTGGAGGACAGCAGATACTGAGGGGAGATTCTACTGAGGGGAGATTCTACTGAGGAGAGATTCTACTGAGGAGAGACTCTACTGAGGAGAGATTCTACTGAGGAGAGATTCTACTGAGGGGAGATTCTACTGAGGAGAGATTCTACTGAGGAGAGATTCTACTGAGGGGAGATTCTACTGAGGAGAGATTCTACTGAGGAGAGATTCTACTGAGGAGAGATTCTACTGAGGAGAGACTCTACTGAGGGGAGATTCTACTGAGGAGAGACTCTACTGAGGAGAGACTCTACTGAGGAGAGATTCTACTGAGGAGAGACTCTACTGAGGAGAGATTCTACTGAGGGGAGATTCTACTGAGGAGAGACTCTACTGAGGAGAGACTCTACTGAGGGGAGATTCTACTGAGGAGAGATTCTACTGAGGAGAGATTCTACTGAGGAGAG
>NC_140246.1:24844935-24862435 GCF_949987555.1 Borostomias antarcticus | reverse complement strand
TCTATCTCTACCTGCTGTCTATCTATACCTGCTTTCTATCTCTACCTGCTGTCTATCTCTACCTGCTGTCTCTCTCTACCTGCTTTCTATCTCTACCTGCTGACTATCTCTACCTGCTGTCTATTTCTACCTGCTTTCTATCTCTACCTGCTGTCTATCTCTACCTGCTTTCTATCTCTACCTGCTGTCTATCTCTACCTGCTGTCTATCTCTACCTGCTTTCTATCTCTACCTGCTGTCTATTTCTACCTGCTGTCTATCTCTACCTGCTGTCTATTTCTACCTGCTTTCTATCTCTACCTGCTGTCTATCTCTACCTGCTTTCTATCTCTACCTGCTGTCTATCTCTACCTGCTGTCTATTTCTACCTGCTGTCTATCTCTACCTGCTGTCTATTTCTACCTGCTTTCTATCTCTACCTTCTTTCTATCTTTACCTGCTTTCTATCTCTACCTGCTGTCTATCTCTACCTGCTGTCTATTTCTACCTGCTTTCTATCTCTACCTGCTGTCTATCTCTACCTGCTGTCTATCTCTACCTGCTTTCTATCTCTACCTGCTGTCTATCTCTACCTGCTGTCTATCTCTACCTGCTTTCTATCTCTACCTGCTGTCTATCTCTACCTGCTGTCCATCTCTACCTGCTGTCTATCTCTACCTGCTGTCTATCTCTACCTGCTTTCTATCTCTACCTGCTGTCCATCTCTACCTGCTTTCTATCTCTACCTGCTGTCTATCTCTACCTGCTGTCCATCTCTACCTGCTGTCTATTTCTACCTGCTGTCTATCTCTACCTGCTTTCTATCTCTACCTGCTGTCCATCTCTACCTGCTTTCTATTTCTACCTGCTTTCTATCTCTACCTGCTGTCCATCTCTACCTGCTGTCTATTTCTACCTGCTTTCTATCTCTAAGTCCTCAGAGTATGGAGGTATACGTCCTCAGAGTATGGAGGTATACGTCCTCAGAGTATGGAGGTATAAGTCCTCAGAGTATGGAGGTATAAGTCCTCAGAGTATGGAGGTATAAGTCCTCAGAGTATGGAGGTATAAGTCCTCAGAGTATGGAGGTATAAGTCCTCAGAGTATGGAGGTATAAGTCCTCAGAGTATGGAGGTATAAGTCCTCAGAGTATGGAGGTATTCTCAGTGTAAGGCAGAGAGGAGCTTGCCAGAGCCACAAGCATCATAGTATCAAGTAGTTCTACTTCACTCTTAACTCTAGACACACACACATGCTCTCTCACACACACACACACACACACACACACACACACACACACACACACACACACACACACACACACACACACACACACACACACACACACACACACACAGAGCTACCTCCTAGTCTCATCCTCCTGGCCTCTGGTCTTCTGCGTTCGGACCCACTGCTCCAGCTGCTGCATGGAGTTGGTCCTGGCCAGGCCTCTCTCCGGCTCCTGGGCCTTTCCTGCTGCGCTCCCCAGGGTGCCCGCCCCCTCCCCCGGGCTGGCGTCCCCAGCCCTCTCCCCGGAGCCGTTGACCTGCGGCGCCTGGTGCTGGCTGGCCTGGCGGGAGGCGGAGACGGCGGCGGCGATGGCAGCGGCCTGGGCAGGCTGCAGCTTGATACTGCTGATCTTGGTGAGCGCCGGTCTCTCTCCGGTCCCCTCTCTCTGGAAGCCGTACTTGTCTCCCTCGGCGCGCAGGGTACCGTACTTGTCCACCGCCCTCTGGTAGTCTCCGTCCCGCAGGGTGCCGTACTTGTCTCTGTCTCGCAGCATGCTGTACTTGTCTCCTCTGAAGGTTTTGTACTTGTCCTCCTGCCTGAAGGTGGCATACTTCTCCCCCTCCCTCAGGGACAGCTGTCTCTTTAGCTCCCTCTGCAGGGCCTGCTTCTGCGGGTCTCTCTGCAGGGCGTGTCTCTCCCCCACCCTGTGCAGGGCGTGTCTCTCCCCCACCCTGTGCAGGGCGTATCTCTCCCCGTCTTTAGTCAGCAGGTACTTGTCCGCGTCTCTCTGCGGCGCATATTTCTCCAGCTCCGTCAGGAGGGCGTAGTTATCCCCGGCCTTCTGCCCGGCGTACTTCTCCTCTTTCTGCAGGGTTGATCTCTCCTCTTTCTGTTGGAGGTAATTCTCCTCTTTCTGGACGGCAGGCTTGTCTCCCTCCCTGTGGAGGAGGTATCTCTCTCCGTCTCTCTGCACAGTGTAGCTGACCCCGTCCTTCTTCAGCGAGTAGCGGTCTCCGTCCTTCTGCAGGGTGTAGCGCTCCCTCTCTCTCTTGCCGCCGTGCTTCTCCGCCTCCCGGGGCTTGTGCGGCTCGTCCGGCGCGGGGCGGGGCACGGAGGGCTGCCGGGCGCCCTCGCGGTTCTTTTCGTTGTTCTGGATCTCGGGCTGGGTCAGGGCCCGGTGGTTCTGGACGTTGTTGACCTCTACGGGGGTCTGGGGGTCAACCTTCAGCTTGTCCAGCCTGGGAGAGACACGAGAGGAGGGGAGGAGGAGAGGAGGAGAGGGGAGGTGAGGAGGAGAGAAGGGGAGGAGGAGAGTGGAGAGGAGGGGAGGCGAGGAGGAGAGAAGGGGAGGAGGAGAGAGGAGAGGGGGGTATAGGTAGAAGGAGAAGAAGAGAGGAGAGAGAGAGAGAGAGAGTCCTGTTAGACTATTTGTTATGGTAAGAAGTATAGTGCAACTGCAATTAGGAATCCAAATGTGTCGACCTATTGACATTTAATTGATTTTACTGACCGCTAAAGTGAACAGAAGACGAGACCAATTTCATTCAACAACTACTACTGTTCTGATCGCTAACATTTTAAGTGAATAAAGTAGAACATAGTGAACATTAGCATCACGGCTAGCGAACATTTTCTGGCTGGGAGTGAAAAACATTTTGCGCTCATTATGAGCCTGTAGACATAAAGCTAGTTACTTGACACAGTTAGCTAGAGATATTGGCCCCAAAATCACTTTACAACTTGTTTAGTTTATTCTTGTGAATATCAAGGCTACATAACCACCATTCCAGCTCTACTAATCTAGAGGGGGATTCTGTGATGGGAAGGCCGTGTGGCTGAGAGCCTCTCTAGGGTCCAGCATCACACAGCTAGCGGCTACAACACACACAATTACCAACAACACACCTCTTTCTGTTGTACGCAGTCTAAAGAGCAGGTTCTGAATCAGAATCAGGAGGGAACGGTATAACACCTCCATCCTCCTCCTCTGAGAGGGTTAGTTACAGGTATATAACACCTCCATCCTCCTCCTCTGAGAGGGTTAGTTACAGGTATATAACACCTCCATCCTCCTCTGAGAGGGTTAGTTACAGGTATATAACACCTCCGTCCTCCTCTGAGAGGGTTAGTTACAGGTATATAACACCTCCGTCCTCCTCCTCTGAGAGGGTTAGTTACAGGTATATAACACCTCCATCCTCCTCCTCTGAGAGGGTAAGTTACAGGTATATAACACCTCCGTCCTCCTCCTCTGAGAGGGTTAGTTACAGGTATATAACACCTCCATCCTCCTCCTCTGAGAGGGTTAGTTACAGGTATATAACACCTCCATCCTCCTCCTCTGAGAGGGTTAGTTACAGGTATATAACACCTCCATCCTCCTCCTCTGATAGGGTTAGTTACAGGTATATAACACCTCCATCCTCCTCTGAGAGGGTTAGTTACAGGTATATAACACCTCCATCCTCCTCCTCTGAGAGGGTTAGTTACAGGTATATAACACCTCCATCCTCCTCCTCTGAGAGGGTTAGTTACAGGTATATAACACCTCCATCCTCCTCTGAGAGGGTTAGTTACAGGTATATAACACCTCCATCCTCCTCCTCTGAGAGGGTAAGTTACAGGTATATAACACCTCCGTCCTCCTCCTCTGAGAGGGTTAGTTACAGGTATATAACACCTCCATCCTCCTCCTCTGAGAGGGTTAGTTACAGGTATATAACACCTCCATCCTCCTCCTCTGAGAGGGTTAGTTACAGGTATATAACACCTCCATCCTCCTCCTCTGATAGGGTTAGTTACAGGTATATAACACCTCCATCCTCCTCTGAGAGGGTTAGTTACAGGTATATAACACCTCCATCCTCCTCCTCTGAGAGGGTTAGTTACAGGTATATAACACCTCCATCCTCCTCCTCTGAGAGGGTTAGTTACAGGTATATAACACCTCCATCCTCCTCTGAGAGGGTTAGTTACAGGTATATAACACCTCCATCCTCCTCCTCTGAGAGGGTTAGTTACAGGTATATAACACCTCCATCCTCCTCCTCTGAGAGGGTTAGTTACAGGTATATAACACCTCCATCCTCCTCCTGTGAGAGGGTTAGTTACAGGTATATAACACCTCCATCCTCCTCCTCTGAGAGGGTTAGTTACAGGTATATAACACCTCCATCCTCCTCCTCTGAGAGGGTTAGTTACAGGTATATAACACCTCCATCCTCCTCCTCTGAGAGGGTAAGTTACAGGTATATAACACCTCCGTCCTCCTCCTCTGAGAGGGTTAGTTACAGGTATATAACACCTCCATCCTCCTCCTCTGAGAGGGTTAGTTACAGGTATATAACACCTCCATCCTCCTCCTCTGAGAGGGTTAGTTACAGGTATATAACACCTCCATCCTCCTCCTCTGAGAGGGTTAGTTACAGGTATATAACACCTCCATCCTCCTCCTCTGAGAGGGTTAGTTACAGGTATATAACACCTCCATCCTCCTCTGAGATGGTAGTATGGTGATAAGATGGTACTATGGTGATACGATGGTAGTATGGTGATAAGATGGTAGTATGGTGATAAGATGGTAGTATGGTGATAAGATGGTAGTATGGTGATAAGATGGTAGTATGGTGATACGATGGTAGTATGGTGATAAGATGGTAGTATGGTGATAAGATGGTAGTATGGTGATAAGATGGTAGTATGGTGATAAGATGGTAGTATGGTGATAAGATGGTAGTATGGTGATAAGATGGTAGTATGGTAATAAGATGGTAGTATGGTGATAAGATGGTAGTATGGTGATAAGATGGTAGTATGGTGATAAGATGGTAGTATGGTGATAAGATGGTAGTATGGTGATAAGATGGTAGTATGGTGATAAGATGGTAGTATGGTAATAAGATGGTAGTATGGTGATAAGATGGTAGTATGGTAATAAGATGGTAGTATGGTGATAAGATGGTAGTATGGTGATAAGATGGTAGTATGGTGATAAGATGGTAGTATGGTGATAAGATGGTAGTATGGTGATAAGATGGTAGTATGGTGATAAGATGGTAGTATGGTGATAAGATGGTAGTATGGTGATAAGATGGTAGTATGGTGATAAGATGGTAGTATGGTGATAAGATGGTAGTATGGTGATAAGATGGTAGTATGGTGATAAGATGGTAGTATGGTAATAAGATGGTAGTATGGTGATAAGATGGTAGTATGGTGATAAGATGGTAGTATGGTGATAAGATGGTAGTATGGTGATAAGATGGTAGTATGGTAATAAGATGGTAGTATGGTGATAAGATGGTAGTATGGTGATAAGATGGTAGTATGGTGATAAGATGGTAGTATGGTGATAAGATGGTAGTATGGTGATAAGATGGTAGTATGGTGATAAGATGGTAGTATGGTAATAAGATGGTAGTATGGTGATAAGATGGTAGTATGGTGATAAGATGGTAGTATGGTGATAAGATGGTAGTATGGTGATAAGATGGTAGTATGGTGATAAGATGGTAGTATGGTGATAAGATGGTAGTATGGTGATACGATGGTAGTATGGTGATAAGATGGTAGTATGGTGATAAGATGGTAGTATGGTGATAAGATGGTAGTATGGTGATAAGATGGTAGTATGGTGATAAGATGGTAGTATGGTGATAAGATGGTAGTATGGTGATAAGATGGTAGTATGGTGATAAGATGGTAGTATGGTGATAAGATGGTAGTATGGTAATAAGATGGTAGTATGGTGATAAGATGGTAGTATGGTGATAAGATGGTAGTATGGTGATAAGATGGTAGTATGGTGATAAGATGGTAGTATGGTGATAAGATGGTAGTATGGTGATAAGATGGTAGTATGGTAATAAGATGGTAGTATGGTGATAAGATGGTAGTATGGTAATAAGATGGTAGTATGGTGATAAGATGGTAGTATGGTGATAAGATGGTAGTATGGTGATAAGATGGTAGTATGGTGATAAGATGGTACTATGGTGATAAGATGGTAGTATGGTGATAAGATGGTAGTATGGTGATAAGATGGTAGTATGGTAATAAGATGGTAGTATGGTGATAAGATGGTAGTATGGTAATAAGATGGTAGTATGGTGATAAGGTGGTAGTATGGTGATAAGATGGTAGTATGGTGATAAGATGGTAGTATGGTGATAAGATGGTAGTATGGTGATAAGATGGTAGTATGGTGATAAGATGGTAGTATGGTGATAAGATGGTAGTATGGTGATAAGATGGTAGTATGGTGATAAGATGGTAGTATGGTAATAAGATGGTAGTATGGTGATAAGATGGTAGTATGGTAATAAGATGGTAGTATGGTGATAAGATGGTAGTATGGTGATAAGATGGTAGTATGGTGATAAGATGGTAGTATGGTGATAAGATGGTAGTATGGTGATAAGATGGTAGTATGGTGATAAGATGGTAGTATGGTGATAAGATGGTAGTATGGTGATAAGATGGTAGTATGGTGATAAGATGGTAGTATGGTGATAAGATGGTAGTATGGTGATAAGATGGTAGTATGGTGATAAGATGGTAGTATGGTGATAAGATGGTAGTATGGTAATAAGATGGTAGTATGGTGATAAGATGGTAGTATGGTTATGATAATCTGATACGATGATATCAGCATACTCTACTGTACTGTATATGCCACTATTGGGCAGATGTGTGTTTGTGGGCGTGTCTGTGGTGGATATTCACCATCTGATTGGGCAGATGTGTGTTTGTGGGCGTGTCTGTGGTGGATATTCACCATCTGATTGGGCAGATGTGTGTTTGTGGGCGTGTCTGTGGTGTATATTCACCTCCTGATTGGCTCCATGTGGACAAGCGCTGCGTCTGTCATCACCTTCATCCAGGACTCCATGTCCTTGGGCGTGTCCGTGCAGAAGTAGTACGTCCGCATGTTGGGGTGGGTCGCCTGGGGACGGACAGCAGCGTGAACATACGTATGTGTGTGTGTGTGTGTGTGTGTGTGTCTGTGTGTGTGTGTCTGATTGTGTGTGTGTGCCTGTGTGTGTGTGTGTGTGTGTGCCTGTGTGTGTGTGTCTGTTTGTGTGTGCATGTGTGTGTGTGTCTGTTTGTGTGTGCATGTGTGTGTGTGTGTCCGTGTGTGTGTGTATGTCTGTTTGTTTTGTTATGTTATATTATTTTTATTTGTAATGCGCCCCCCATCCAATAATGACATGGGCCCGGGGCGCAGCCCGGGAGACAGATAGGTAACAGAACGAGACACGACAACACAGAGACAACAGTTAGAGAACAGGAGACTGAAACATTCATGACAAAACACAGAACACGCTAGCTCAGAATACAACATTGAAAAGGTGTGTTTTAAGTTTGGCCCTAAAGGACTCTAGAGTGGGGCAGTCTTGATGCTCAGAGGCCCGTTCACAGCTTCGGTGCCATTACTGAGAAAGCACGGTCACTCTTCCTCACTAGGTCTGTCAGCACGGTCACTCTTCCTCACTAGGTCTGTCAGCACGGTCACTCTTCCTCACTAGGTCTGAAAGCACGGTCACTCTTCCTCACTAGGTCTGTCAGCACGGTCACTCTTCCTCACTAGGTCTGTCAGCACGGTCACTCTTCCTCACTAGGTTTGAAAGCACAGTCACTCTTCCTCACTAGGTTTGAAAGCACGGTCACTCTTCCTCACTAGGTTTGAAAGCACGGTCACTCTTCCTCACTAGGTCTGTCAGCACGGTCACTCTTCTTCACTAGGTTTGAAAGCACGGTCACCCTTCCTCACTAGGTTTGAAAGCACGGTCACTCTTCCTCACTAGGTCCGTCAGCACGGTCACTCTTCCTCACTAGGTTTGAAAGCACGGTCACTCTTCCTCACTAGGTTTGAAAGCACGGTCACTCTTCCTCACTAGGTCTGTCAGCACGGTCACTCTTCCTCACTAGGTTTGAAAGCACGGTCACTCTTCCTCACTAGGTCTGTCAGCACGGTCACTCTTCCTCACTAGGTCTGTCAGCACGGTCACTCTTCTTCACTAGGTCTGTCAGCACGGTCACTCTTCCTCACTAGGTCTGTCAGCACGGTCACTCTTCCTCACTAGGTTTGAAAGCACGGTCACTCTTCCTCACTAGGTTTGAAAGCACGGTCACCCTTCTTCACTAGGTTTGAAAGCACGGTCACTCTTCCTCACTAGGTTTGAAAGCACGGTCACTCTTCCTCACTAGGTTTGAAAGCACGGTCACTCTTCCTCACTAGGTCTGTCAGCACGGTCACTCTTCCTCACTAGGTCTGTCAGCACGGTCACTCTTCCTCACTAGGTCTGTCAGCACGGTCACTCTTCCTCACTAGGTCTGTCAGGACGGTCACCCTTCTTCACTAGGTTTGAAAGCACGGTCACTCTTCCTCACTAGGTTTGAAAGCACGGTCACTCTTCCTCACTAGGTTTGAAAGCACGGTCACTCTTCCTCACTAGGTTTGAAAGCACGGTCACCCTTCTTCACTAGGTTTGAAAGCACGGTCACTCTTCCTCACTAGGTTTGAAAGCACGGTCACTCTTCCTCACTAGGTTTGTCCGTGGGACTTCCTCACTAGGTTTGAAAGCACGGTCACCCTTCCTCACTAGGTCTGTCAGCATGGTCACTCTTCCTCACTAGGTTTGAAAGCACGGTCACTCTTCCTCACTAGGTCTGTCAGGACGGTCACCCTTCTTCACTAGGTTTGAAAGCACGGTCACTCTTCCTCACTAGGTCTGTCAGCACGGTCACTCTTCCTCACTAGGTTTGAAAGCACGGTCACTCTTCCTCACTAGGTTTGTCCGTGGGACCCTCAGGCTCAGTTGGTCATCAGATCTGAGCTTGGGCCTGGACCTAGAGGTGGGGGACTGGTCCAGGATCAGATCTGAGCTTGGGCCTGGATCTAGAGGTGGGGGACTGGTCCAGGAGGTCCTTGGGCCTGGACCTAGAGGTGGGGGACTGGTCCAGGATCAGATCTGAGCTTGGGCCTGGACCTAGAGGTGGGGGACTGGTCCAGGATCAGATCTGAGCTTGGGCCTGGACCTAGAGGTGGGGGACTGGTCCAGGATCAGATCTGAGCTTGGGCCTGGACCTAGAGGTGGGGGACTGGTCCAGGATCAGATCTGAGCTTGGGCCTGGACCTAGAGGTGGGGGACTGGTCCAGGATCAGATCTGAGCTTGGGCCTGGACCTAGAGGGGACTGGTCCAGGAGGTCCTTGATGTAGGCAGGGGCTACAAGTGTGTGTGTGCGTGTGTGTGTTCCTGTTTGTGTGTGTGTGTGTTCCTGAGTGTGTATGTATGTGTTCCTGGGTGTGTGTGGTCCAGGGCCCTGTACTATGAAACAGGATTACGGGGTTAGCGTGATAACTTCAGGTTCAAGCCTGTTTTATCCGTAGTACGAAGGTGGTTCACTTTTCACCCTGCTATATCGCTATGGTAACTTATGCTGCCGAGCTAACCTGCTCCGGGGCAGGTTAAGTTCCAGATTATGGATCAAAACATATGAAGCACTGCCCGCTGACCGATCAGTTCACTTGGAAAAAGGCATATGGACGTTAAGATTCTATATGGAACTTCAGTGTGCGAATTAAACAATCATCTGCAGTGCCATCCATCCATCCATCCATCCATCCATCCATCCATCCATCCATCCATCCATCCATCCATCCATCTATCCATCCATCCATCCATCCATCCATCCATCCATCCATCCATCCATCCATCCATCCATCCATCCATCCATCCATCCATCCATCCATCCATCCATCCATCCATCCAGCTTTCCCCGATATCATATGAAAAACTGCAGAATGACAGCTGCTTGAGCCATATTTTGCCTTGTGCATTTACAGTCGTAGACGGTAGACTATGCACTGGCTTGCGTTTTATTAGCCTACCTGCAGTTTCGTGTAGGCTGTGGGTGATGCGGAGAACCAAGTAAAAACACAAATTTTTTATTCAATGTTCAAGTCTTTAATGTTGATTTATTAGACTAGCCTCCCGTTCCTAGGAACAAAGAGAAGTAGGCTACATTTTAATTGAATTGTGATAGCACCAATGCCTGACAATCAATGACGTTATAGGCCTACTGAAATGGGCTACTTTTTTCACGGTAGTCTTATAGCCTACTTCTCCACCTCAAGCTTGATCTAGGCTAGTCGTGTTGATGAGGAGGATAATGATATAACGTAGACAGTCTGCAGTATTTTCCCAGCGTTCCTTCCTGCCTTTGGCAGTAGCGACTGTGTTGCGCCTATAGTTCATATTTCTATAATATTACTCCTCTTGTGTGAAATGCGGTGGACGGAACTTGGTTATGCGTATTGTTTGCCCTGTCCATAGCCGTGTCCCAATACTCTTATTAAGGTATGCGATTGGTCATTTTGAGCAAATACCTCCCGTTTCACCGTGACCGCGCTCATAGCTAGATTGGACCAGCTGGGTCGACTTAACGAGTTGATAGCCACCGTCATGGTACCGTTTATCCGTGATTGCAGTTTACTCGAGCGAGCTAGCGAAAAGTTATCCTGGATATGTTGAACGCCTCTGGTGTGTGTTATTGGGTGGGTGTGTTCCTGGATTTGTGTGTGTGTATGTGTGTGTGTTTGTGGGTGTTCTTGGCTGTGTGTGTTCCTGGATGTGTGTGTGTGTGTGTGTGTGTGTGTGTGTGTGTGTGTAATAGAGGGTGATGAGGTGTTATCTTGTAGATACCTGGCTCTTTACGACAGTTATCTCTTTGTAATCGCTCTGTTATCTGAAGAGACTGTATCTCAGCAGGACATGCCTATGTCTGATGTGTGTATACAGACCTCTGTGTGTGTGTGTGTGTGTGTGTGTGTTCCTGGGTGAGTGTGTGTGTGTGTGTGTGTGTGTGTGTGTTCCTGGGTGTGAGTGTGTGTGTGTGTGTGTGTGTGTGTTCTGACCTTGAAGGCATACTTCCTGCTGATGTGATCATCCACGGAGAGCATGGAGATATGGAAGCTGGGCAGCAGGATACTACCCAGAATGCCTTCCTCCTTGTCATCTAGAACACAGGAAGAGGAGGGGGGGGGACAGATATCAGTGTTACACAGGAAACGGAAAGTGGCAGACCAAGTCAGAAACCTTCTTCTGAGCCGGGGAAGACTGGCTGGTTGTGGTATATTAGGGTCTGTAGTTCTCAGCCTGACTACTAAACTACATCCAGCCTGACTACTAGACTACATCCAGCCTGACTACTAGACTACATCCAGCCTGACTAGACTAGACTACATCCACCCTGACTAGACTAGACTACATCCAGCCTGACTACTAGACTACATCCAGCCTGACTACTAGACTACATCCAGCCTGACTACTAGACTACATCCAGCCTGACTACTAGACTACATCCAGCCTGACTACTAAACTACATCCACCCTGACTCCTATACTACATCCACCCTGACTACTAGACTACATCCACCCTGACTACTATACTACATCCACCCTGACTACTAGACTACATCCAGCCTGACTAGACTAGACTACATCCACCCTGACTACTAGACTACATCCAGCCTGACTACTAAACTACATCCACCCTGACTCCTATACTACATCCACCCTGACTACTAGACTACATCCACCCTGACTACTATACTACATCCACCCTGACTACTAGACTACATCCACCCTGACTACTAAACTACATCCACCCTGACTAGACTAGACTACATCCACCCTGACTACTAGACTACATCCAGCCTGACTACTAGACTACATCCAGCCTGACTACTAGACTACATCCAGCCTGACTACTAGACTACATCCACCCTGACTACTAAACTACATCCACCCTGACTACTAGACTACATCCACCCTGACTACTAGACTACACCCACCCTGACTACTAGACTACATCCACCCTGACTACTAGACTACATCCAGCCTGACTACTAGACTACATCCAGCCTGACTAGACTAGACTACATCCACCCTGACTACTAGACTACATCCATCCTGACTACTAGACTACATCCAGCCTGACTACTAGACTACATCCAGCCTGACTACTAGACTACATCCACCCTGACTACTAGACTACATCCAGCCTGACTACTAGACTACATCCACCCTGACTACTAGACTACATCCAGCCTGACTAGACTAGACTACATACACCCTGACTACTAGACTACATCCACCCTGACTAGACTAGACTACATCCACCCTGACTAGACTAGACTACATCCAGCCTGACTACTAGACTACATCCACCCTGACTAGACTAGACTACATCCAGCCTGACTAGACTAGACTACATCCACCCTGACTACTAGACTACATCCAGCCTGACTACTAGACTACATCCAGCCTGACTACTAGACTACACCCACCCTGACTACTAGACTACATCCACCCTGACTACTAGACTACATCCAGCCTTACTACTAGACTACATCCAGCCTGACTAGACTAGACTACATCCACCCTGACTACTAGACTACATCCATCCTGACTACTAGACTACATCCAGCCTGACTACTAGACTACATCCAGCCTGACTACTAGACTACATCCAGCCTGACTACTAGACTACATCCAGCCTGACTAGACTAGACTACATCCACCCTGACTACTAGACTACATCCAGCTTACTACTAGACTACATCCACCCTGACTACTATACTACATCCACCCTGACTACTAGACTACATCCACCCTGACTACTAGACTTCATCCAGCCTGACTACTAGACTACATCCACCCTGACTACTAGACTACATCCAGCCTGACTACTAGACTACATCCAGCCTGACTACTAGACTACATCCAGCCTGACTAGACTAGACTACATACACCCTGACTACTAGACTACATCCACCCTGACTAGACTAGACTACATCCACCCTGACTAGACTAGACTACATCCAGCCTGACTACTAGACTACATCCACCCTGACTAGACTAGACTACATCCAGCCTGACTAGACTAGACTACATCCACCCTGACTACTAGACTACATCCAGCCTGACTACTAGACTACATCCAGCCTGACTACTAGACTACACCCACCCTGACTACTAGACTACATCCACCCTGACTACTAGACTACATCCACCCTGACAACTAGACTACATCCAGCCTGACTACTAGACTACATCCAGCCTGACTACTAGACTACATCCACCCTGACTACTAGACTACATCCACCCTGACTACTAGACTACATCCAGCCTGACTACTAGACTACATCCACCCTGACTACTAGACTACATCCAGCCTGACTACTAGACTACATCCACCCTGACTACTAGACTACATCCAGCCTGACTACTATACTACATCCACCCTGACTACTAGACTACATCCACCCTGACTACTAGACTACACCCACCCTGACTACTAGACTACATCCAGCCTGACTAGACTAGACTACATCCACCCTGACTACTAGACTACATCCACCCTGACTACTAGACTACATCCACCCTGACTACTAGACTACATCCACCCTGACTACTAGACTACATCCAGCCTGACTACTAGACTACATCCAGCCTGACTACTAGACTAGACTAGACTACATCCAGCCTGACTACTAGACTACATCCACCCTGACTACTAGACTACATCCAGCCTGACTAGACAAGACTACATCCACCCTGACTACTAGACTACATCCACCCTGACTACTAGACTACATCCACCCTGACTACTAGACTACATCCACCCTGACTAGACTAGACTACATCCAGCCTGACTACTAGACTACATCCACCCTGACTACTAGACTACATCCAGCCTGACTAGACTAGACTACATCCACCCTGACTACTAGACTACATCCAGCCTGACTACTAGACTACATCCACCCTGACTAGACTAGACTACATCCAGCCTGACTACTAGACTACATCCAGCCTGACTACTAGACTACATCCACCCTGACTAGACTAGACTACATCCACCCTGACTACTAGACTACATCCACCCTGACTACTAGACTACATCCAGCCTGACTACTAGACTACATCCACCCTGACTACTAGACTACATCCACCCTGACTACTAGACTACATCCAGCCTGACTACTAGACTACATCCACCCTGACTAGACTAGACTACATCCAGCCTGACTACTAGACTACATCCAGCCTGACTACTAGACTACATCCACCCTGACTACTAGACTACATCCACCCTGACTACTAGACTACATCCACCCTGACTACTAGACTACATCCACCCTGACTACTAGACTACATCCACCCTGACTACTAGACTACATCCACCCTGACTACTAGACTACATCCAGCCTGACTACTAGACTACATCCAGCCTGACTACTAGACTACATCCACCCTGACTACTAGACTACATCCACCCTGACTACTAGACTACATCCACCCTGACTACTAGACTACATCCAGCATGACTAGACTAGACTACATCCAGCTTACTACTAGACTAGACTACATCCACCCTGACTACTAGACTACATCCACCCTGACTACTAGACTACATCCACCTTGACTAGACTAGACTAGACTACATCCAGCCTGACTACTAGACTACATCCAGCCTGACTACTAGACTACATCCACCCTGACTAGACTAGACTAGACTACATCCAGCCTGACTACTAGACTACATCCAGCCTGACTACTAGACTAGACTACATCCAGCCTGACTACTAGACTAGACTACATCCAGCCTGACTACTAGACTAGTCTACATCTACCCTGACTACTAGACTACATCCAGCATGACTAGACTAGACTACATCCAGCCTGACTACTAGACTACATCCAGCCTGACTACTAGACTAGACTACATCCACCCTGACTACTAGACTACATCCACCCTGACTACTAGACTACATCCAGCCTGACTACTAGACTACATCCAGCCTGACTACTAGACTACATCCACCCTGACTAGACTAGACTACATCCACCCTGACTACTAGACTACATCCACCCTGACAACTAGACTACATCCACCCTGACTAGACTAGACTACATCCAGCCTGACTACTAGACTACATCCACCCTGACTACTAGACTACATCCACCCTGACTAGACTAGACTACATCCAGCCTGACTACTAGACTACATCCAGCCTGACTACTAGACTACATCCACCCTGACTACTAGACTACATCCACCCTGACTAGACTAGACTACATCCACCCTGACTACTAGACTACATCCAGCCTGACTACTAGACTACATCCAGCCTGACTACTAGACTACATCCACCCTGACTACTAGACTACATCCACCCTGACTAGACTAGACTACATCCAGCCTGACTACTAGACTACATCCACCCTGACTACTAGACTACATCCAGCCTGACTAGACTAGACTACATCCAGCCTGACTACTAGACTACATCCACCCTGACTACTAGACTACATCCACCCTGACTAGACTAGACTACATCCAGCCTGACTACTAGACTACATCCACCCTGACTACTAGACTACATCCAGCCTGACTACTAGACTACATCCAGCCTTACTACTAGACTACATCCAGCCTGACTACTAGACTACATCCACCCTGACTAGACTAGACTACATCCACCCTGACTACTAGACTACATCCACCCTGACTACTAGACTACATCCAGCCTGACTACTAGACTGCATCCACCCTGACTACTAGACTACATCCACCCTGACTACTAGACTACATCCAGCCTGACTACTAGACTACATCCACCCTGACTACTAAACTACATCCACCCTGACTACTAGACTACATCCAGCCTGACTACTAGACTACATCCACCCTGACTACTAGACTACATCCAGCCTGACTACTAGACTACATCCACCCTGACTAGACTAGACTACATCCACCCTGACTACTAGACTACATCCAGCCTGACTAGACTAGACTACATCCACCCTGACTACTAGACTACATCCAGCCTGACTACTAGACTACATCCACCCTGACTACTAGACTACATCCACCCTGACTACTAGACTACATCCAGCCTGACTACTAGACTACATCCAGCCTGACTACTAGACTACATCCACCCTGACTAGACTAGACTACATCCACCCTGACTACTAGACTTCATCCAGCCTGACTACTAGACTACATCCAGCCTGACTACTAGACTACATCCACCCTGACTACTAGACTACATCCACCCTGACTACTAGACTACATCCACCCTGACTACTAGACTACATCCAGCCTGACTACTAGACTAGACTACATCCAGCCTGACTACTAGACTACATCCAGCCTGACTACTAGACTAGACTACATCCACCCTGACTACTAGACTACATCCAGCCTGACTACTAGACTACATCCACCTTGACTAGACTAGACTAGACTACATCCAGCCTGACTACTAGACTACATCCAGCCTGACTACTAGACTAGACTACATCCACCCTGACTACTAGACTACATCCAGCCTGACTACTAGACTACATCCACCTTGACTAGACTAGACTAGACTACATCCAGCCTGACTACTAGACTACATCCAGCCTGACTACTAGACTACATCTAGCCTGACTACTAGACTAGACTACATCCAGCCTGACTACTAGACTAGACTACATCCAGCCTGACTACTAGACTAGACTACATCCACCCTGACTAGACTAGACTACATCCAGCCTGACTACTAGACTACATCCAGCCTGACTAGACTAGACTAGACTACATCCAGCCTGACTACTAGACTACATCCAGCCTGACTACTAGACTACATCCAGCCTGACTACTAGACTACATCCAGCCTGACTACCAGACTACATCCACCCTGACTACTAGACTACATCCACCCTGACTAGACTAGACTACATCCAGCCTGACTACTAGACTACATCCACCCTGACTACTAGACTACATCCACCCTGACTACTAGACTACATCCAGCCTGACTACTAGACTACATCCAGCCTGACTACTAGACTACATCCAGCCTGACTACTAGACTACATCCAGCCTGGCTACACAGCCTACAGCTCTCTCTGCTGTTGCTAAATTATTGACATATGGAGAGAGAGAGATGGAGGGAGACTTGGAGGGAGAGAGAGAGAGAGATAGAGAGAGATGAAAGGGAGATGGAGGGAGACTTGGAGGGAGAGAGAGAGATAGAGAGAGATGAAAGGGAGATGGAGGGAGACTTGGAGGGAGAGAGAGAGAGATAGAGAGAGATGGAGGGAGACTTGGAGGGAGAGATAGAGAGAGATAGAGAGAGATGGAGGGAGACTTGGAGGGAGAGAGAGAGAGAGATAGAGAGAGATGGAGGGAGACTTGGAGGGAGAGATAGAGAGAGATAGAGAGA
>NC_140246.1:24804935-24839935 GCF_949987555.1 Borostomias antarcticus | reverse complement strand
TCCATTATAGCAGCTGCAGTTATACCCACACACACACACACACACACACACACACACACACACACACACACACACACACTGAACATGATCACCACCACACACACACACACACACACACACACACACACACACACACACACACACACACACACACACTGAACATGATCACCACCACACACACACACACACTGAACATGATCACCACCGCACACACACACACACACACACACACACACACACACACACCGAACATGATCACCACCACCACACACACACAGCAGACATGATCACCACCACACACACACACACACACACCGAACATGATCACCACACACACACACACACACACTGAACATGATCACCACCACACACACACACACACCAGACATGATCACCACCACACACACACACACACTGAACATGATCACCACACACACACACACACCAGACATGATCACCACACACACACACACACCAGCACACTCCCATCTTGATTGACATCAGTAGCTGATGTTGATGAAGCTGGAATAGATTTTTTTACCCCGAGTAAAATGAGTGAAAACTGAGTTCAGGTGATGTATTTGATGACGATTTTGACATCGACCTTGGGAATCCCAACATGTCCAATACAAAAGGAAGACAGCATGTGGACAGGAGATCGTGATGTCACAGTAACAGTGTGGACAGGAGATCGTGATGTCACAGTAACAGTGTGGACAGGAGATAGTGATGTCACAGTAACAGTGTGGACAGGAGATCGTGATGTCACAGTAAGTGTGGACAGGAGATAGTGATGTCACAGTAACAGTGTGGACAGGAGATAGTGATGTCACAGTAACAGTGTGGACAGGAGATAGTGATGTCACAGTAACAGTGTGGACAGGAGATAGTGATGTCACAGTAACAGTGTGGACAGGAGATAGTGATGTCACAGTAAGTGTGGACAGGAGATAGTGATGTCACAGTAACAGTGTGGACAGGAGATAGTGATGTCACAGTAACAGTGTGGACAGGAGATAGTGATGTCACAGTAACAGTGTGGACAGGAGATAGTGATGTCACAGTAACAGTGTGGACAGGAGATAGTGATGTCACAGTAACAGTGTGGACAGGAGATCGTGATGTCACAGTAACAGTGTGGACAGGAGATAGTGATGTCACAGTAAGTGTGGACAGGAGATCGTGATGTCACAGTAACAGTGTGGACAGGAGATCGTGATGTCACAGTAAGTGTGGACAGGAGATAGTGATGTCACAGTAACAGTGTGGACAGGAGATCGTGATGTCACAGTAAGTGTGGACAGGAGATAGTGATGTCACAGTAAGTGTGGACAGGAGATCGTGATGTCACAGTAAGTGTGGACAGGAGATAGTGATGTCACAGTAACAGTGTGGACAGGAGATAGTGATGTCACAGTAACAGTGTGGACAGGAGATAGTGATGTCACAGTAACAGTGTGGACAGGAGATCGTGATGTCACAGTAACTGTGTGGACAGGAGATAGTGATGTCACAGTAAGTGTGGACAGGAGATAGTGATGTCACAGTAAGTGTGGACAGGAGATCGTGATGTCACAGTAACAGTGTGGACAGGAGATCGTGATGTCACAGTAAGTGTGGACAGGAGATCGTGATGTTACAGTAACAGTGTGGACAGGAGATAGTGATGTCACAGTAACTGTGTGGACAGGAGATAGTGATGTCACAGTAAGTGTGGACAGGAGATAGTGATGTCACAGTAACAGTGTGGACAGGAGATCGTGATGTCACAGTAAGTGTGGACAGGAGATCGTGATGTCACAGTAACAGTGTGGACAGGAGATCGTGATGTCACAGTAACAGTGTGGACAGGAGATAGTGATGTCACAGTAACAGTGTGGACAGGAGATAGTGATGTCACAGTAACAGTGTGGACAGGAGATCATGATGTCACAGTAACAGTGTGGACAGGAGATCGTGATGTCACAGTAACAGTGTGGACAGGAGACAGTGATGTCACAGTAACAGTGTGGACAGGAGATCGTGATGTCACAGTAACAGTGTGGACAGGAGATCGTGATGTCACAGTAACAGTGTGGACAGGAGACAGTGATGTCACAGTAACAGTCTGTAGTTGTACCTGTTTGTAAAGCCAGTTGCTCTTCACAGCTGGGGCATTTGGGCTCCTCTTGATGGAGTTGGACCTCTTGCCAAAGTTGTGAACCTTTTTGGAAGACCTCGAAGCCTGAGAATCACAGCAGATATATCATGTTTTTAAGTCATTTTTTCATTCTTAAGATAACGTGTGAGTGGAGAGAGGCTAGAACTCAGTAGAACCCTGGACCCTCTCGGTAGAACCCTGGACCCTCCTCGTGGAACCCTGGACCCTCAGTAGAACCCTGGACCCTCTCACTGGAGCCCTGGACACTCAGAAGAACCCTGGACCCTCCTAGTGGAACCCTGGACCCTCAGCAGAACCCTGGACCCTCAGTAGAACCCTGGACCCTCTCAGTGGAGCCCTGGACACTCAGAAGAACCCTGGACCCTCCTAGTGGAACCCTGGACCCTCAGCAGAACCCTGGACCCTCAGTAGAAACCTGGACCCTCTCAGTGGAGCTCTGGACCTTCAATAGAGCCCTGGAGTGGGTTGCACCAGCTGGTCTTAACTTAAGACGGTCGTAACTGCTAAACAGGTCGTAGCCAAGACCATTTTGGCAGAACCCTGTTAGCAGAACCCTGGACCTGCTCAGTCAGCAGGACCGAGCATGGCCTCTCATCAATAATGCACATGACTTCCCAGAGACTCAGAGAGTCCAGTAAGCAGCGCTGCACTCTGGGCCCTCCCAGAGACTCAGAGAGTCCAGTAAGCAGCGCTGCACTCTGGGCCCATAGAGGCATCACTAATTCATGGCAGCATATTTAACCATTTAATAATACCATGCTTATTTATTCAACATCTATGAAGTATTTATGAAGGGACACATGTTGAACAAAGTTACGCTTCAATCCAGCCCACTATCCAGCCCACTATCCAGCCCACTATCCAGCCCACTATCCAGCCCACTATCCAGCCCACTATACAGCCCACTATCCAGCCCACTATACAGCCCACTATACAGCCCACTATCCAGCCCACTATCCAGCCCACTATCCAGCCCACTATACAGCCCACTATCCAGCCCACTATCCAGCCCACTATCCAGCCCACTATACAGCCCACTATCCAGCCCACTATACAGCCCACTATCCAGCCCACTATACAGCCCACTATACAGCCCACTATCCAGCCCACTATACAGCCCACTATACAGCCCACTATCCAGCCCACTATCCAGCCCACTATACAGCCCACTATCCAGCCCACTATACAGCCCACTATCCAGCCCACTATACAGCCCACTATCCAGCCCACTATCCAGCCCACTATCCAGCCCACTATCCAGCCCACTATACAGCCCACTATCCAGCCCACTATACAGCCCACTATCCAGCCCACTATCCAGCCCACTATCCAGCCCACTATACAGCCCACTATCCAGCCCACTATACAGCCCACTATACAGCCCACTATCCAGCCCACTATCCAGCCCACTATACAGCCCACTATCCAGCCCACTATACAGCCCACTATCCAGCCCACTATACAGCCCACTATACAGCCCACTATCCAGCCCACTATCCAGCCCACTATACAGCCCACTATACAGCCCACTATCCAGCCCACTATACAGCCCACTATCCAGCCCACTATCCAGCCCACTATACAGCCCACTATACAGCCCACTATACAGCCCACTATCCAGCCCACTATCCAGCCCACTATACAGCCCACTATCCAGCCCACTATACAGCCCACTATCCAGCCCACTATCCAGCCCACTATCCAGCCCACTATCCAGCCCACTATCCAGCCCACTATACAGCCCACTATCCAGCCCACTATCCAGCCCACTATCCAGCCCACTATCCAGCCCACTATACAGCCCACTATCCAGCCCACTATCCAGCCCACTATCCAGCCCACTATACAGCCCACTATCCAGCCCACTATACAGCCCACTATCCAGCCCACTATCCAGCCCACTATCCAGCCCACTATACAGCCCACTATCCAGCCCACTATACAGCCCACTATACAGCCCACTATCCAGCCCACTATCCAGCCACTATACAGTAATGGAAAGGCATTGCAGTAGATGTAGATTGTGATACCTCCGCCCCAGCCATGGGCCGCCCAGAAACGGACGGCCATTCACCTACATTTATTTTTTGAACCAGGATTATGCAAAAACTGCCAGGCCGATTTTCATGAAACTCGGTGTAGGGGTGTAGCATGAAACTCGGTGTAGGGGTGTAGCATGAGACTCGGTGTAGGGGTGTAGCATGAAACTCGGTGTAGGGGTGTAGCATGAGACTCGGTGTAGGGGTGTAGCATGAGACTCGGTGTAGGGGTGTAGCATGAAACTCGGTGTAGGGGTGTAGCATGAAACTCGGTGTAGGGGTGTAGCATGAAACTCGGTGTAGGGGTGTAGCATGAAACTCGGTGTAGGGGTGTAGCATGAAACTCGGTGTAGGGGTGTAGCATGGGCCAACTGACAACCTCCGAATCATGGGTCGGGTCCACGGTCCGCCCAAACACAAACTGCCCTTTCCCTTCTATCCATTTTTTAGACTTAAATTACACAAAAACTACAGAGCCTGAACACTGATATCACACTATAGACTTCTTTATTATACAAACAACGTTTCGATCATGTGATCTTCGTCAGGTTCATTTCAACAGTGTCTGTTGACTTCCTATATGGGCTACAAAGGACACGTCAGCATGGGCTGTCCAATAGGGGAACATAACTCTAATTATACACTTAAAACAATGACAACGCAATAACATTAAACCATAATACACATTAGGCACCATTAAAAGATACGCTTCATCAAATAACCAGAAATACATCCCATGCTGATGTTTGTCCTTTGTAGCCCATATCGGAAGAGAACAGACACTGTTGAAATGAACCTGACCAAGATCACATGAGCGAAACGTTGTTTGTATAATAAAGCAGTCTATCCTGTGAGATGGGTGTGTGGGCTCCACTCTCTCAACACTAGGATCTACCTTTCACCCAGCACCCACCGGCCATGGGTGGGGTTACACTTTCACTACCTTAGAACCTATTCAATTTTGGAGCAGATCTGAATCATGGGCCGGATCCACGAATGAAAACAACACTTAGAATGAAGCCAGCTCGCTGAGTGGGGGTGGTAGAGACTCAGGGGTTGGACTGGGGTGTGTGGGGGTGCTAGAGACACAGGGTTGGACTGGGGTGTGTGGGGGTGACAGGGTTGGACTGGGGTGTGTGGGGGTGCTAGAGACATAGGGGTTGGACTGGGGTGTGTGGGGGTGCTAGAGACACAGGGGTTGGACTGGTGTGTGTGGGGGTGCTAGAGACTCAGGGGTTGGACTGGGGTGTGTGGGGGTCATAGAGACTCAGGGTTGGACTGGGGTGTGTGGGGGTGCTAGAGACACATGGTTGGACTGGGGTGTGTGGGGGTGGTAGAGACACAGGGTTGGACTGGGGTGTGTGGGGGTGACAGGGTTGGACTGGGATGTGTGGGGGTGACAGAGACACAGGGTTGGACTGGGGTGTGTGGGGGTGCTAGAGACACATGGTTGGACTGGGGTGTGTGGGGGTGCTAGAGACACAGGGTTGGACTGGGGTGTGTGGGGGTGACAGGGTTGGACTGGGATGTGTGGGGGTGACAGAGACACAGGGTTGGACTGGGGTGTGTGGGGGTGCTAGAGACACAGGGGTTGGACTGGGGTGTGTGGGGGTGACAGGGTTGGACTGGGGTGTGTGGGGGTGGTAGAGACAAGGGGGTTGGACTGGGGTGTGTGGGGGTGCTAGAGACACAGGGTTGGACTGGTGTGTGTGGGGGTGCTAGAGACTCAGGGGTTGGACTGGGGTGTGTGGGGGTCATAGAGACTCAGGGTTGGACTGGGGTGTGTGGGGGTGCTAGAGACACATGGTTGGACTGGGGTGTGTGGGGGTGGTAGAGACACAGGGTTGGACTGGGGTGTGTGGGGGTCATAGAGACTCAGGGGTTGGACTGGGGTGTGTGGGGATGACAGGGTTGGACTGGGGTGTGTGGGGGTGCTAGAGACACAGGGTTGGACTGGGGTGTGTGGGGGTGCTAGAGACACAGGGGTTGGACTGGGGTGTGTGGGGGTGGTAGAGACACAGGGTTGGACTGGGGTGTGTGGGGGTGCTAGAGACAGGGTTGGACTGGGGGTTGGACTGGGGTGTGTGGGGGTGCTAGAGACACAGGGGTTGGACTGGGGTGTGTGGGGGTGGTAGAGACACAGGGTTGGACTGGGGTGTGTGAGGGTGCTAGAGACACAGGGTTTGGACTGGGGTGTGTGGGGGTGCTAGAGACAGGGTTGGACTGGGGGTTGGACTGGGGTGTGTGGGGGTGCTAGAGACACAGGGGTTGGACTGGGGTGTGTGGGGGTGCTAGAGACACAGGGGTTGGACTGGGGTGTGTTGGGGTGCTAGAGACAAGGGGGTTGGACTGGGGTGTGTGGGGGTGCTAGAGACACAGGGTTGGACTGGGGTATGTGGGGGTGCTAGAGACACAGGGGTTAGACTGGGGTGTGTGGGGGTGCTAGAGACACAGGGTTGGACTGGGGTGTGTGGGGGTGCTAGAGACACAGGGTTAGACTGGGGTGTGTGGGGGTGGTAGAGACACAGGGTTGGACTGGGGTGTGTGGGGGTGCTAGAGACACAGGGTTGGACTGGGGTGTGTGGGGGTGACAGGGTTGGACTGGGGTGTGTGGGGGTGCTAGAGACTCAGGGTTGGACTGGGGTGTGTGGGGGTGCTAGAGACTCAGGGTTGGACTGGGGTGTGTGGGGGTGCTAGAGACACAGGGGTTGGACTGGGGTGTGTGGGGGTGCTAGAGACTCAGGGTTGGACTGGGGTGTGTGGGGGTGCTAGAGACAAGGGGGTTGGACTGGGGTGTGTGGGGGTACTAGAGACACATGGTTGGACTGGGGTGTGTGCGGGTGCTAGAGACACAGGGTTGGACTGGGGTGTGTGGGGGTGCTAGAGACTCAGGGGTTGGACTGGGGTGTGTGGGGGTGGTAGAGACACAGGGTTGGACTGGGGTGTGTGGGGGTGCTGGTGACTCAGGGGTTGGACTGGGGTGTGTGGGGGTGCTAGAGACAGGGTTGGACTGGGGTGTGTGGGGGTGCTAGACACAGGGTTGGACTGGGGTGTGTGGGGGTGACAGAGACACAGGGTTGGACTGGGGTGTGTGGGGGTGCTAGAGACACAGGGGTTGGACTGGGGTGTGTGGGGGTGCTAGAGACAGGGTTGGACTGGGGTGTGTGGGGGTGCTAGAGACACAGGGTTGGACTGGGGTGTGTGGGGGTGCTAGAGACACAGGGGTTGGACTGGGGTGTGTGGGGGTGCTGGTGACTCAGGGGTTGGACTGGGGTGTGTGGGGGTGCTAGAGACACAGGGGTTGGACTGGGGTGTGTGGGGGTGCTGGTGACTCAGGGGTTGGACTGGGGTGTGTGGGGGGAGAGCTCGGAGTGCATCGCACTGCCCCCTGCCGGGGCATTCAATGTTGGTGCGCACAGAGCCACGACATGCATTCAGGGGCGGAGGTCTGTGCTCTCTGAGCGCCATTTCTAGTATAAGGCATGGTTTCAATAAGTAGCCATAATGAGAATGCTGTGTATCTGAGCCAAAGAGATACAACTTGTCATCTTTGATTTAGGAGAATCTAAGTATTCCTGGATGATGGTGATCAGACCCAGCGAGCGAGGGGAGTGGGATGATGGTGATCATCCCCAGCCGAGTGAGGGGAGTGGGATGATGGTGATCATCCCCAGCGAGTGAGGGGAGTGGGATGATGGTGATCATCCCCAGCGAGTGAGGGGAGTGGGATGATGGTGATCATCCCCAGCGAGTGAGGGGAGTGGGATGATGGTGATCATCCCCAGCTGAGTGAGGGGAGTGGGATGATGGTGATCATCCCCAGCGAGTGAGGGGAGTGGGATGATGGTGAGGGTTAGGGTGGAGTGGGTTATTGCCTCCGTGGGGCGGAGGTTTATATTCTCAGTCGCCTGTGTTCATTATTCAGTTTGTTCATTCGTTCTTTAGCAGGATTACGCAAAAACTACCAGACCGATTTTGAAACTTGGTGGAGGGGTGTAGGATGGAGGGATGTAGGATGGAGGGGTGGAGGGGTGGATGGGTGTAGGATGGAGGGGTGGAGGGGTGGATGGGTGTAGGATGGAGGGGTGGAGGGGTGTAGGATGGAGGGGTGTAGGATGGAGGGGTGTAGGATGGAGGGGTGGAGGGGTGTAGGATGGAGGGGTGGAGGGGTGTAGGATGGAGGGGTGTAGGATGGAGGGGTGGAGGGGTGGAGAGGTGTAGGATGGAGGGGTGGAGGGGTGTAGGATGGAGGGGTGGAGGGGTGTAGGATGGAGGGGTGGAGGGGTGGAGGGGTGTAGGATGGAGGGGTGGAGGGGTGGATGGGTGTAGGATGGAGGGGTGGAGGGGTGGAGAGGTGTAGGATGGAGGGGTGGAGGGGTGGAGGATGGAGGGGTGGAGGGGTGGAGGATGGAGGGGTGGAGGGGTGGAGGGGTGTAGGATGGGGTCGACTGAGAACCCATTATATTTTTGAGCGGATCTGAATCACTGTGCAGATACACAAATGAAAATTATACCAGAACTTGGCCATGCTGGACCATTTAATGTTATCTTCATGTCTTCTGCCTGAATTGCCGTAGTCCTACTGGATAAGACACCACTCTAATAGTTAAGAGTCTTGGGTTCAGTTCAGAGGGTTAAGAGTCAGTTCAGCTTTACATTACATTAGTCATTAAGCTGACACTTTTATCTAAAGCGACTTACAATAATTAGGAAAATAAAATATAAGTAGGAAAAGCCAATATACCACAACTTGCCAGAACTCACAATTGACTAAGAGCATAATCTAGTGCTGGAGGAAAGTGCAAGAATAGCAAACAAAAAATACAATGGGTCATTAACAGGGAGAATCATGGTAGTACTTTAGATAGATAGATATCAACTTTTTTCGCAAACAATATTATCTTATCTTTCTATACGTGTAAAACAAAATAATATCTGTTTCATGAGAAACAAATCAGATAAACCCTGACAGTATTAGGAAAAATGACATGTTCTTAGCCTGGATGCTATGATAATACATACAGATGTGGGAAGTTAGAAATGTCACATGCTGCAGCATTTCACGTCGCGGTATTTGGCAGGGAAATCCCGTTGGAAATCTTGTGGGATTTCAGACGGGTGTTATTTCGTTTTAGTGATGCACCACCGCCAGGTGGCGTCTTTGAGTAGATTTAGCGGGCTGGGCTCAGTGTTTTTCTCCTATAGTCTACGAATGAAGCATCATTAAGTTTCACATTCTTTAATTTAAATGCTCTGTTGTAAAGCACTTTGAGCTGAATTTATCTGTATGAAAGGGGCTATACAAATAACGTTTAATTGGTATTATTACCTTGTTCTCAAACACATGTTTTCTCCATCTGGATGTAATTTAATTATTACGAACACCTATATCTAGGCCTACAGTAGCCTATCTATCTCGGTAACTGACGTCGGGTCAAGACGTGGTGGCTGTTAGGTCAAATGCGCAAAATAACAGAATTGTAAATATATGTGTTAGTAAAGATATGGTGAACGTGGGGGTTTTGCGTTTTGTTTCTGGAACGCATTCAACTGGTAGGCTACTCGTAAACCCCGGAAGTAAATTTGAAGACGGGGCACCAGCTAATGTAGCCAAGTCTGAGCGCAGTAGGCTATATGGCTTCAGCACGATACAAAGAAAAAATAAGCTTGATCGACTTGTGGATCCATACAGAATTTACATAGTCGCCATGAGTAAAGATCACTCATTGCCAATCATATCCGGACATTAACTATCTTGTGCATAGATAGCGGCAGGTTTGACAGTGAGTGCCTTCACATGCACAATATACACAATATTTTGTTATTTGAATGATCTTGAATATATATATATTCAAGATCATTCAAATAAGAAAATATCGTGTATGTTTTTATTTATTTATACCGGCCGCCAGCCGTTCAATGAACGGCTATAGGGAATGCGCAGTTTCGCGCTGGCTACAGCCTATTATATGCACAGTTTCGCGCTATGTAGGCTATTATAAATAAGTATTATTCATTGGGGGAGCTTGGACTCGCTGGGGACTAGTGGAGAGACGCAGAGCCTCCCCAGACGCGACATCTCCAGTTGGCTGAAGAGCTGCGCGCTCTGGCGTCCAAACAGCCACCTGCGGCGCCCCTCGCAGTGTCCACAGAAGAATACCCCCACCAAAATACCTGCATGGTGAAGACAAGCTGCAGCAAGAACAGAACTGTCTACCAATGCATGAAGTGCACCTAGCTGTCTGTGAGAGGCTATAGCAGAGGATATGTGCGAAGTGTATTTGAGCTGCCGCCTCAACCGTGCGTAAGAGCAGAGCGCATCAACTCGTGTATTGCTACAACTAGTAGCCCATAGCCATTAAAACGGCTTATTGTTTTATTCATATATCAACTAGATAATTCGATAATAATGAGTAGCCTAGTAGGCTATGAAAGGAATTCAATAGGGCCTAATAAGCCTTAAGTTGTAGCCTAGGCTACAGTACAATCACAAGACGCATAGGCCTAGCCTACCGTAAAAAGCGTTCTCATAGGCCTATATTAACTTAGATAATTATTAATTATGCTCAGGTCATAATGCCCGTTGAAAATAATTCCCTCTAAGCAGAATTTGAATTGTATTAAAATAGGCTAAAATTAAATTTCCACATATTCTGATTCCTTCTAGGTCTATATAAAAAAAAACATTTTTTTAATGTGTAGCCTAGGCTATAGGCTTCTGCGATGAACAAAACAGCCACAATGTAGCCTGCTTAGCGAGCGAGTGGGCAGTCTACCATAAAGTGTATAACCATAATGTAATATATCTAGACTACATGCATTGTGGTATTTCTTTATATAGGCCAGCCTGCAATTGTTTCTCAATAAACAGTTATGTCATCCTCTGAGTCCGAATGTAGGCTAATAGACCGGCAGCTCTAAATGCCTTCCCAATCAATGAGACATGGTTGTAAAAATGATGTTTTATTGATGAAAAGGGTAAAACTTAAAAACATGGAGAGTCATTGCATTGATCGATGCAGTCCGTTCAAATAGGCATCAAAAGATAAAGTAGGCCCATTTAAAATGACCAATTACATCTTCAAATCTTCAGCCTATCCAACTGGACCACTCCAATGAATGTTGAACGTAGCCTACTTTTATTCTTTAGGTTTTACAGAATCGGCCTACAATGTCCACACATGCATGCGCCATCTGACTAGCTCGTCACTCGCCAGCGAACCTGGACTAGACTATTGTAACCCCCCCCCCCCCCCAATTATTTTATATTCAAATAAACTGGATGAACCGGTTTCCTAGCCCTGGATCGTGGGAGGGGGGTAGCCTGCGTTAGCGGGTGCTTTGCCATGACCGGCCATTGAATTTGCTAGTTTGATTGATAGATGGATTTAACGTCCAAAGTAGATTGTGCAAGTATTGTATAGGCCCATGTGTAAGAGATGAATGGCTGTAACCATGAACTCAGCCAGAGGTAGGCCCTACTGTAGATTATCAGCATTATCACCAGTCTCAATTTATGTCTCAATTTATGTGTTGCCATTCATTTAAACCACCATCTCATCTAGACTACTTCTGTTGCTGCATTTTTACATTTATGCTTTCATGATTTTAGAGCGCAATAAACATTTTCCACGATTCCAATAAGTCCATCCATTCATCCAACTTTGTGCTGAGCGCAGCGCAGGCTGGTATCTACTGTCAAGGCTCACGACTGATGCACTCCCTTAACACGTCTCCCAACTTCCCAGACCATCAAGAGAATTTGAATATGAAAGACCTTGGGATTCCAGGAGTCAAGGCCGTTTCAGACGGGGAGCGACATTCCGCCTGCGTTCTCGCTCGGAGCGGGGGAAGCACGCGTCCTGCGCGCAGCGGGGAAAGCTGACTACAATTCAGCTCTTGTCGCGGGCGGGCATGTGCAGCCTAGTTCCATATGAGAACACTCCTCGGTCCAATTCCGTATAGTAGATCAGCCTGTGTACTTTCAACGAATGTATTATTAGACATAATATCATAATAATATATATAGCCAACGACCTCCTGAGCTGCCTGCCTGATGATGGTCTCAGGGCTAAAGAGACCGCGCGTCGTTCCTCACCCTAACTATTGGCATGCTATCAATGAAAGAAAATACATTGTAAATAAACATGGTTTTAGGCTATTGTTTTTATGTAGGCCTATAGGTTAAGCTATTTGTGTTCATAAGGTAACGTCATTGTAGGCTACCTATAGCCTATAATCCAATTGACTGGAACCAGGGGGTTTGACAAAAGTTAAGAGGCAAAATAATTTGTCTTGACTGCATTCAAGATGTATCTTTCACATTAAAACTACATACAAAGCTGACCAATAGCATTAGAAAGATCTCTTCGAGAGCTTTCATTTCACCTGTTCATTCTGCCCAAATGTCACTCGCGCACCCCTCTGGTTCTAAGCCCCGCCACAGTCTCCTGTCATTTCTCCCTGGCTTGCAGGCACGACTTGCTCGCACGAAACTTGAAACCTATGTTATCATGTAGCCAGTAGATATGCTAAGAAAATTGCATATGTTTGCAAACTAAAACAAGTGAACACAATTTTACAATCGAAAAATGCTTATGAGACCATTATTTTAGTTATATGGGGCAAAAGTGGTTTCTCTTCCTGCTTCTGCCTAAGCCCTCCACAATACCACAACACAACGGTGTCATGTTTTAGTTTTAGAAGTGAAGAAGACGGTAGCTAGCAGTAGCTAAAGCAGTTAGCTAATGTTAAGATCATTCCTCTAGCTGCTTTGCTGCTAATGCGAGTTCGTCTCCGTTCCTGACCGAGAAACAGAAGTTGAACTAATAGCATCAAAATCAAAATAGCTACAGGAATCATCGTTGTAAAGTTAGCTATCTGCTTTTTAGCCACCGACAGCTACCGTTAATATTATGGAAGCTGCTGTCGTGAGCTAACTTGCTATCACGGTCTTATCGTGCAGCTTCACAGCCTGCTATTAGCAGACAGCACTAAAGTTGATAAAATCACACTTGCACATCATTAGAATTCCAACCATTTATATGGGATTTATCATTCAACTAAACATGGAACCTGAATACTACCTGATATTTCAACCTGCTGCCATCAGTGATCGGCGCGTCTGCTTGTTTGAGTCATGAATATCTTACGCAGTTACATTCCATGTAGTGTCCCAAGACTGTTAAATCATTCCCCATGTAGTTCACTATGAGTCGCACTCAATACATCCATGGTAATAGGGAGGGAGTGAGTGAACCATTTCAAACAAATCTCTGGTCATCTCCGTTAGCCATCTTCCTCGTCCTGATGCCATGTTCCATATGAGAACACTCAGCCTAATGTATTAAACTTCTACTTGTCCCGACAGTTACCAGATATAGACCCGGCGACAGTTACAGAGATAGAAACTATAAATAGATAGGCTTTGTTCGTAATAATTAAATTACAACCAGACAGAGAACAAGGAGTTTGAGAACGGTAGGCTCATCTAATGTGCGAGATGAGCTACAGCAATGGGTCAATGAGTGGTATTACTGCGCCCCTATGGGCAGGCGAGCGGTGGTGCGGAATGCCGTAAAGCGCCTGTTAGAATACCGCGGGTCAAGTTACATTCTTATGTTCCCACATCTGTATAAATCACATTCTATCCCAATCACTGGGCAGATACACAAATCAGATGGAAGCCCAATATCTGATTCAAGAGAAACATATCAGATAAGCACGGTATCAGGAAAATGTACATTGTCTTAGCCTGGATCCTGTGTAGGCTATTACATATAATCTGGGGTGTGACTTCAACCATTTCAACTCAGTTACAGCAACGAGATGCATTAATGCATTATATTAGTTATATATTAATATTAATAATAATTAATTAATTCATATTATTATATTAGGCCTGTGGTCTTTGAGCACCCTTTCTAGTTTGTAATATCAAAGACATATTTGGACTATGTGTTTTTCAAAGTGAGCGGAATCCTATTCTACACAGCGTGAGTATTCCTCCTGTTAATGAGTATTCCTCCTGTTAATGAGTATTCCTCCTGTTAATGAGTATTCCTCCTGTTAATGAGTATTCCTCCTGTTAATGAGTATTCCTCCTGTTAATGAGTATTCCTCCTGTTAATGAGTATTCCTCCTGTTACACAGCGTGAGTATTCCTCCTGTTAATGAGTATTCCTCCTGTTAATGAGTATTCCTCCTGTTAATGAGTATTCCTCCTGTTACACAGCGTGAGTCTTCCTCCTGTTACACAGCGTGAGTCTTCCTCCTGTTACACAGCGTGAGTCTTCCTCCTGTTACACAGCGTGAGTCTTCCTCCTGTTACACAGCGTGAGTATTCCTCCTGTTACACAGCGTGAGTCTTCCTCCTGTTACACAGCGTGAGTCTTCCTCCTGTTACACAGCGTGAGTCTTCCTCCTGTTACACAGCGTGAGTCTTCCTCCTGTTACACAGCGTGAGTCTTCCTCCTGTTACACAGCGTGAGTATTCCTCCTGTTAGGCCCCGCAGGAGATGAGGGGGATCATTCAGACGCAAAGAGAAGGCCCCCCAGTACTGGAAGTAGGGCATGTCCAAGGGCCCGCCCCCACATGCCACAGGCCCCCCAAGGGCCCGCCCCCACACGCCACAGGCCCCCCAAGGGCCCGCCCCCACATGCCACAGGCCCCCCAAGGGCCCGCCCCCACACGCCACAGGCCCCCCAAGGGCCCGCCCCCACACGCCACAGGCCCCCCACACACTGTACCTCAGATGTCAAAAGAGGACAGGGACAGAGAAGGCATACTGTATCTGAAGATATTTCCAGGAGAGATTGAGTGTCCCAGTGTCACGCTGGTTTTGGTGTTGTCTTTTTTAGAATGAATGTGCTTCCGTTACAGATTTTGTAGTATCTTTGTATTATATATTATATTAAAGAAAACAACATTTATAGATATAGTTATTATTATTATTATTATTATTATTATTATTATTACTATCCAAGCAAATGGAAAATGTTGCAAAATGGTTTCTCGACTCGTGTCTCACCCTAAATGTGAGTAAAACAGTAAGCATGTTCTTCACAAACCGTAACGAACTTGGAGATTGTCCAGAAATTTGTGTAAATGGACAAATCATCAAGAACTTACATGAATTTAAATACCTGGGTGTCACTCTGGATCCGACCTTGAACTTTAAGAAGCATATTAAAAAACTAGCCAACTCGCTGAAGTTCAACATGGCAAACTATCGCCACAGAAGGAGTCTCTGACACTGGATGCATCAAGCACATACCTGAATGCAATGATACTCTCTCACCTCTCTTATTGTATGTCAAGCTGGTCTCAGGCAGGCAAAACAACACAAAGACCTCTTGAGTCACTATATTAAAATGCCCTCAAAATACATGACAAGAAATCATGATACTATCACCACTGTAATATAATTTAGAAATATAATATGCTAAACTTTGAAAATCTGATCATGCACTCAAATGTCTGTCTTATGTTTAAAATCATCCATAATGCTGCTCCTCCCCCCCTGAGAAAGTTTGTAACACTCAGCTCTGAATTAATAACATGAGCCACTAGGTCAACAACTCAGAGGGCGTGCAGAATCCCACAACGTTAGACTGCTTTTGGTCAATCATCCTTCATCTTCACAGCCATAAAACAGTGGAACAGCTTTCCAACAGAACTCACAACAACAACAAGCTTTCATAGCTTCTCGCCTCGCAAAGCAGTGGATACTCGCTCAGCAAAGCTGCGCGCACCTGTAGTCACACCTCTAGTCGCACCTGTAGTCAAGTGTGTGTGTGTGTGTGTGTGTGTGTGTGTGTTTGTGTAGCACATATGGGGGCTGTACTTAGGGTTTGTTTTTTAAGGGTCTGGGGAGGTTGGGATGAGGGTATAGGGATGAGGGTATAGGGATGAGTGAAATCTCTGCTACATAACTTTTTTGTATTCCTTCTATGTATGTAACTCTCCTACTGTGTACTATTTGCCCCACTATTTTAAGACTGTATATTTATTTGCCCAGGGACTGCGGGTGGAAATTAGCTGTTTAGCTATAACCTTGTACAGTGCATCTCTCCCTATTCTATAGGGTTAATGTCTACTGTACCTTGTCCCTGTCTTAAAAAATAAATAAATAAAATCAAAATAGATGTTTTCCTGTTTTAATCTGAACTAGAAAGGTTATTAACACCCTTTAACCCTGAAAGTACAGTGCAAACATTCAAATATTAATTGTATTTTCCATATATTACTAGAAAGTGGAGTTTCTCAGCTTTGAGGAAGTGTTGGAATGTTGGAATTTGTTCGATTTTTAAAGATTAAAGTTTAAAAGTTAGATATTTTTTAAAATGTTGCCGGTGACGCGGTCATTAAAGAGACACGGTCAAGTTAAAGGGAGTATTTCATCCTGTAGACTGTTAATCTGACGGTTTAAGGAACACCACAGGGATGTTTAGGTTGAAGGGTTGCTGGGAGTTGGAACGACTATAAATCCGCTTCTCTGTATTTGGTGCCAGGTGGCACTACAGGGTTGAGATAATGGTTAAGGCAGGGGTGAACCTCACACACACACACACACACACACACACGTTGCTGACCCGCGCTGTGGTGCTGGGGGGCGCGGGGCTGTTGGGGAAGGTGCTGTAGTCTGAGCCCCCGGTGTAGTTCGACGCCTCACTCATGTTGCTCAGAGGACGGTCCTTCTTCTCCCCAGGATCTGACGACCTGGAGCCTGACCTGGGGGGGGGGGGGCAGGGGAGAGAGAGGGAAGAGGGGGGAGGGAGAGAGGGAGGGAGAGGGCAAATGAAAAACTAGAAAAACCACGTAGTGGCTAAATGCCTCCGCCCAACAATACAAGTTGCAATTAACATTCAGTTGACCTTTGACATTTGAAAACCAAAATCTAATCCAATTAATCTAATCAAGTCCAACTGAACATTTTGGCCAAATATATAATAATTCTGGTCAAGCCTTTCTTGAGATATCTTGTTCAGCAGGCCAAAAACACCTTTTGTGAGGTCAGTGACCCTTGACCTTTGACCCCCACAATGTAATCAGTTAATCCTTGAGTCCAGCTGGACATTTTACCCAAATATGAACAAATTCCGTTAAGCCTTTCTTGAGATATTGTGTTCATCAGGCCAAAAACACATTTTGTGAGGTCACAGTGACCTTGTACTTTGACCTTTGACCACCAAAATCGAATCACTTCTTCATTCAGTCCAATTGGACATTTTGGCCAAATATGAACACATTCTGTCAAGCCATTCCTGAGATATTGTGTTCACTAGGCCAAAAACGCCTTTTGGGAGGTCACAGTGACCCTTGACCTTTGACCCCCACGATCTAAGCAGTTCATCCTTGAGTGCCAGTGAACATTTGTATCAAAGGGGAAGAAATTCCGTCAATGCGTTCCCAAGATATTGCATTAACAAACATCGTACGGACGGACGGACAACTTGAAACCATAATGCCTCCGGCCAGGCTATCGCCTGGTGGAGGCATAACAACTCCACCACACCAGTAAGGTGTTAAATGGATAGGTGGATAGGTAAGTTAGTTAAAGTTAGCGGCAAGGAGATTAGGCTCTGTGTGAAGATGAAGAAGAATCACAAGAATTGCAACTACCCCTGACTCGCTGGCATCCCGGGTGTATTTCTGTGTGTGTGTGTGTGTGTGTGTGTGTGTGTGTGTGTGAGTGTGTGTGTGTGTGTGTGTGTAACCAGGAACCAACACTTTGTACTGTAGCTCCATTCCTTGTGAATGCTAGATTTAGATCTAGAAGTGAATAAAGAGTAAAAACATTTGCCAAGGTTCAATCTTGAAGTTCAAAGACTGGTTCTTTAGTCCAAAAATATACAGTTGCAACTGGGCTCTTGGCGAGAACACAAAAGAGAGATTCACCCAAGAACTGAACTTTCTGTCTTGTACACAGCTCTATATTCAAAGCTAGGCCCGGATATGACATTCCTAGAATCTGATTGGCTAACACATCATTTACACGTCATCAGCAATGGCGACGCGTCATCAACAATGGCGAACGAACAGGGTTAAAAGTTCAACACATCGTACAGCAGAGTGATATGACCGGGTTCTGCTAAAACAATGACACAATAGAGACCACAGTTTAGTAACACTAGGAACATAAACGAGTTCTGGAGATGTGGTTTAATCCTCCCCCTAGAGAGTTCTGGAGATGTGGTTTAATCCTCCCTCTAGAGAGTTCTGGAGATGTGGTTTAATCTACCCTCTAGAGCAGGGGTCTCAAACTCGCGGCCCGCGGGCCATTTGCAGCCCGCCACACCACTCCATCCGGCCCGCGACATGATGTCAGAAATATCATGTAATCCGGCCCGCAAAATAATATATTGTAAACGGCGCCGGCAGCCAGGCCTACAATGCAGAGCGCGAGGTGAATGCTGAATACAGTCACAGGTGCAATCAATCTGCACGCGACTATGAACAATGAACGGAATGCAGCTCGCCACCGAAAGGCTGTTTTCATGGTGAACTAACGTTAGGAACACAGACAGTTTCAAGAAATATTGACATTTCAGTATTAGTATAGAGTTCAATGGAAATACTACCTGCCTGATATGCAAGAAAAAAGTCGCCGTTCTAAAGGAATATAATGTCAAGAGCTATTCATTACTAAACATGGAGAACAGTGTCATAGGGAGACGATAGGAAAAAACGAGCCACACAGCTGAGAGGGCTAACGTCTCAGCCGTCTTTCAAGATAAGTGTCTGGCAAGAAATAGAGTAGGCTAGTAGCCTACAAATGTATTTAAGTGTCTGGTAAGAAATGGAAACAAACTTGAACTTTAATAAATGCAAGTACAGGTCCAGGGCAGGCTTACAGTAGTGATGCATCTTGCAGCTAAAACAGAGTAAAGTACAAATGTAGGCTATTCAAGATAAAATAAAAGTAAGGAAAAAAGATTTGCAGCGCTAACTGTTAAAATATATTAAAATGAATGGAAACTGGTCTGAATTTGTATGATGAAAATGTTAGTTATGGAATAGTCTTGCAACATTTAGAGATTGAGTTGTGAGTCTAGTTATGGAAATGAAAAATAACATTTTCCGAAATATTGCACTTTCTTATAGTTAGTAGTAGTTGAAGTTGACATTGAAGTGGCCCTCCTATGAGTTGACGAAACCAACAGTGGCCCCAAGCCAATTTGAGTTTGAGACCCCTGCTCTAGAGAGTTCTGGAGATGTGGTTTAATCTACCCTCTAGAGAGTTCTGGAGATGTGGTTTAATCTACCCCCTAGAGAGTTCTGGAGATGTGGTTTAATCTACCCTCTAGAGAGTTCTGGAGATGTGGTTTAATCTACCCTCTAGAGAGTTCTGGAGATGTGGTTTAATCTACCCTCTAGAGAGTTCTGGAGATGTGGTTTAATCCACCCCCTAGAGAGTTCTGGAGATGTGGTTTAATCTACCCTCTAGAGAGTTCTGGAGATGTGGTTTAATCTACCCTCTAGAGAGTTCTGGAGATGTGGTTTAATCTACCCTCTAGAGAGTTCTGGAGATGTGGTTTAATCCACCCCCTAGAGAGTTCTGGAGATGTGGTTTAATCTACCCTCTAGAGAGTTCTGGAGATGTGGTTTAATCTACCCTCTAGAGAGTTCTGGAGATGTGGTTTAATCTACCCCCTAGAGAGTTCTGGAGATGTGGTTTAATCCTCCCTCTAGAGAGTTCTGGAGATGTGGTTTAATCCTCCCCCTAGAGAGTTCTGGAGATGTGGTTTAATCCACCCTCTAGAGAGTTCTGGAGATGTGGTTTAATCCACCCTCTAGAGAGTTCTGGAGATGTGGTTTAATCTACCCTCTAGAGAGTTCTGGAGATGTGGTTTAATCCTCCCTCTAGAGAGTTCTGGAGATGTGGTTTAATCCTCCCTCTAGAGAGTTCTGGAGATGTGGTTTAATCCTCCCTCTAGAGAGTTCTGGAGATGTGGTTTAATCCTCCCTCTAGAGAGTTCTGGAGATGTGGTTTAATCCTCCCTCTAGAGAGTTCTGGAGATGTGGTTTAATCCACCCTCTAGAGAGTTCTGGAGATGTGGTTTAATCCACCCTCTAGAGAGTTCTGGAGATGTGGTTTAATCCTCCCTCTAGAGAGTTCTGGAGATGTGGTTTAATCCACCCTCTAGAGAGTTCTGGAGATGTGGTTTAATCCTCCCTCTAGAGAGTTCTGGAGATGTGGTTTAATCCACCCTCTAGAGAGTTCTGGAGATGTGGTTTAATCCTCCCTCTAGAGAGTTCTGGAGATGTGGTTTAATCCTCCCTCTAGAGAGTTCTGGAGATGTGGTTTAATCTACCCTCTAGAGCAGGGGTGGCCAACCCGCGGCTCGCGAGCCGCATGCGGCTCTTTGCCCGTCAATGTGCGGCTCCTCCATCCATCCCCCCAAAAAGTTGGCTTGCGGCTCTTCCATCCTTTCATTAAAAAATAAATTCATTCATTCCATAAGAACGTTTCTCTCTCTCTAGTTTCGCTGTGCATTTCTTCCCGCCCATTTTAGTTTATTGCAGATTTGTCATAAAATCATGATTCGTTTCGCTAGTGAGGAAGTCGCGTGAGAACCACTTCAAACCAATCATATAGGTAGCAAATCACCTTGGTAACAAAATTATTAGGTGCGTTTACATGGACAGTTTGAATCGGTTTCAAATAGGTTTGGAAGACCAAACCGATTGAAAATATGTGATATAAACACCTCAATCCGACTGAAATGCCCCAACCCGATTGAAATTCCAATCGCTTTCAAGGAGGTAGTTTAAACCTTTTCGAAACCGTTTGGTCCGTCATGTATACCTTGAAACGGATTGATGCTGCGTTCTGCGTTCATTGTGCGCATGCTCAAGACTTGACTAATCAAGGCACGCTCGACAGTTCCGTAGTCAGCTGTTTGTAACCATCGTAACGCAATCACTCACGGCTGCGTGCGCGTTCGAAACATTTGTTTCGTTGTCGCATGTAAACATCCAACCAGTTTACTTTGTATCCCATGTACACGCTCAAGATGAACTCAGCTTGAAATCAACCAGATTGAAAAATATTTGTCATGTAAACGCACCTATTGTAAACAAAATAATTTGCTTTGCGTGGGTCATTCTCTTTTACGACAAAAGCTAACGTAGCCTAGGCTACTGTACACAACCAAAGAATGTCTGGAAAGAAATGCGCAGCTAAAAGAAAATATGAAGACGAACACAGGACATTTTTTACCCGAGTGGGGAGAGTAATTTTTTCTTCATAGAACGTAATGGTAAGCCATTCTGTCTGATATGCCAGACATCATTGGGACATTTCAAAGTTTCAAATCTCAGCCCAGTCCAGCCCAACGCAACCCAGCCCAGTCCAGTCCAGCCCAGCCTAACCCAGCCCAGTCCAGTCCAGCCTAACCCAGCCCAGTCCAGCCCAGCCTAACCCAGTCCAGCCCAGCCTAACCCAGTCCAGCCCAGCCTAACCCAGTCCAGCCCAGCCTAACCCAGCCAAGTCTAACCCAGTCCAGCCCAGCCTAACCCAGCCCAGCCTAACCCAGCCCAGTCCAGCCTAACCCAGCCCAGTCCAAAATATGTCAGAAAATATCTTGTTGTATGTATTCATTTTAAATAAATTAACTTTAAATGTATATTTAATGGACAATAATGTTTTTCTTATTTTAGACTGGGGTGCCTTGGGATTTTAAGTACTTATGAAGGGTGCGGTGACTGAAAAAAAGGTTGAGAAACGCTGGTATATATGGTGTGGCTCTGGGTGGTACCACAGTAATTTTTGTGGCTCTTAGTCTCTGACTGGTTGGCCACCCCTGCTCTAGAGAGTTCTGGAGATGTGGTTTAATCTACCCTCTAGAGAGTTCTGGAGATGTGGTTTAATCCACCCTCTAGAGAGTTCTGGAGATGTTGTTTTAATCTACCCTCTAGAGAGGTTATCCTGCCTTAAACCAAGCAATGCCCAGGCCAGGGGGACTGAGGACACCAGGCACACAGAGGCCAGTAGGTTGAAACAGGACGGCCAGGGCAGTTAAGAACAGCTGAAACTCATCTCCTTGCTTAAAGCGGCTCAATGTAGTTTTTTAACCTTAAAATAACAGCTTCAAAATCATTTTGATGGTACACTGTCTTGTAAAAGGCAGAAAGTTGCCTCTTTTGTTCCCACCCCTCCCCCAAAATGCTTCTTGAAATAATAAGTTTGGTGTAGCGGGCCGCTATTTTCGCGGAAAATCCGTAACGCTTTACAGCATTACTTCACACACCAACCTCCGCTGGCTATTGCTAAACTAATAGTAGAAGTTCTCAAATCACAGTATTATACACATCATGGTGGAGGCGAAAAGACCAAAGAGGAACATCACAGAAAGAGACAGACCCAAAAAAGAGAAAGAGACCAAGCCAGAAGCCAAACTAGCTAACTGGCTTTTACTCGCTGACGGGAGCTTCACAGTGAAAGGCTGCAAGACTGACGCAGAGCTGCCTCTTTGCTGTTGAACTTGTACTGTAAGTACTGTACTAGTGTTAGCTAGCCTAATATAGGCTAGCTAGCTTGCTCTGTCTTATGTTGAAATCGCTTGATGTTTGGCTGTGCTAACTGTGAATGTATGGGGATGCATGTAATCTAGCTAGCTTTGGGCACCATGTTCCCTAGCTAAACTTCAATCTGGTAGTGTAGTAACTTTTTAGACTAATTGCTAGCGAGTTAGCGTGCTGACGAAGTGTAATGAAAGGCTATGAGTCTGAATATGAGTCTGACTCTTATGTTGTTAGAATTGCTTTACGTTTGGCTGTGTTAGCTGTGAATGTCTGAGGATGCATGCTGATTTTATGACTAGTTGGCCACACGGATTGTCAGGAGCCATGAAGTGCAGCATTGTATGATTTGTAGTTACCATATTTGGAGATGGATGCATGCACGCACATGTGTGTGTAGTGTTGCAAGTTGGGCCAACGAGGCTGTCAATAGACTGACATTAGTTGTGACTATCACATACATTTTATCTAGGAATATATATACGCTAACAAGGCCCTTTTATTCCAGCTATCAACTGTTTTCTGTTGTCTCATGTGGGTGTTTGGGGACTGGTTTCACAAATGCAGGCGTGCAGCTGGACTCAACAATTTTACGACAGTTGTGCAAAAGTGAACCTGTAAGGGGCGCCAAATCCCAAAATACCACATCCTACGTTGGACTGCTTTAAGCCCTCAAATTTCTATCACACCCTCTCTCTCTCTTTCCCTCTGTCCCTCACTCTCTCCCTCATGCTTCCTCTCTCCTCTGCTCCTCTCGGCCATGCAGAATGACCAGCCATCACCCCAGAGTACAGGACAGTAAAACTATGATGAGCAAACTGGGGTTCTGTTTTTTACAGTCCGTTTGACCAGACTGGTGTTAAAAGATGGAGACACGTGTGAAATTATGTCATCACAGACGAGTGAACCATGTGACCTCCAGAACCTGGATCACGATGAAGCAGAGTAGCTTAACGAGCTCCTCCGCGCTAATTGGGCTGCTGTGTTAACGAGCAGGGGTACCCTTGTCTTCATCTTCTCCTCTCTGAACGCCTGCGAGCCATGACATTTACCCCACACCCCCCCAGGAAAACAGGGATGGAGGGATGGAGTGTGTGAGGCGTTCGCTCCTGAAATTGGCCAATTGCATTGTGAGGAAGAGCCAGTGAACTGCAGCGCTGCAGAGTGGAGGCTATTAGTCCTGGAGACAAGCAATTTAAAACTGGAGAGGATCTCACACACACACACACTCACGCATCCATCCCCAGTCCCAGTCCCAGTCCCACCCGGCCGGCCAGAAAGACCTTCAGCAGCAGGTAGATGACCAGGCAGACACCCGGCCAGACAGACCTACAGCAGCAGGTAGATGACCAGGCAGACACCCGGCCAGACAGACCTACAGCAGCAGGTAGATGACCAGGAAGACACCCGGCCAGACAGACCTACAGCAGCAGGTAGATGACCAGGCAGACACCCGGCCAGACAGACCTACAGCAGCAGGTAGATGACCAGGCAGACACCCGGCCAGACAGACAGACCTACAGCAGCAGGTAGATGACCAGGCAGACACCCGGCCGGCCAAACAGACCTACAGCAGCAGAGCAACACTCCACATACCTGTCTGGTTGAGCCTGGACAGGCTGGCCCTCTGTGTCTGGGTGGATTATCTTTCCACAATTCAAGCTAGAAACACAATAACAGGGGGGGGGAAGTAAATTAAAACAAATTAAGTTTAAAGCAAATAGATAAACGATAAAATGAAATAAATTGTAGGTATTGTATGGTATTGTTATTGTATGGTGTTGTCATTGTATAGGATTGTCATTGTATGATGTTATTGTATGATGTTGTTATTGTATGGTGTTGTCATTGTATGATGTTGTTATTGTATGATGTTGTTATTGTGTGGTATTAATGTATGCCGTTGTGCATAATGTTTGTCCGATGTACAGTGCTGTGGAAAGGAATATCCCCTTGGGCACAATAAAGTAAAGTAGAGTAAATTGAAATCATAATCATCATGATATTGGAGAGTCGCTCGGAGAGTGCATACCTCCGCCCATGATGCATGTCACAGCTCAGATAACATTTCATTGATAAGCAGTTGGTACTTGGATGTTCCCCTGGGAATGAATGAAGTTCAAATACCACTGCCTCCGCAGGAAAGGGCCACCCCAAGGCCAGCCAGAGTATGTATGGGTAAATACTTTCCATGGCAAAGTTAAATAACAACCTAACAAGCAAGATATGATAGGACCGACAGCAGTAGGGGTGGCTCCGTGGCTCCCCCCTTGGGTCGGAGCCGGCGGGGGGCAGCTGGAACACTTGCCCCCCCCACGCAACCCCCAGTCCCCACATCCTGTGTCCCTAGCGCTACGAGCATAGAGAGAGAGAGAGGGAGAGAGGGAGAGAATGAGGAAGAGAGAGAGAAAGAGTGACATAGAGAGAGGGAGAGAGAGAGAGGGAGAGAGAGAGCGAGATAGAGCTAACAATAAGGAAGTTAAATTCCTGCTCTATGCTGATGACCTGGTGCTGCTGTCACCCACACAACCAGGACTACAGCAGCACCTGGACCTCCTGGACCAGTACCGTCACAACCAGGACTACACCTGGACCTCCTGGACCAGTACTGTCACAACAAGGACTACAGCAGCACCTGGACCTCCTGGACCAGTACCGTCACAACAAGGACTACACCTGGACCTCCTGGACCAGTACTGTCACAACCAGGACTACACCAGGACCTCCTGGACCAGTACCGTCACAACCAGGACTACACCTGGACCTCCTGGACCAGTACCGTCACAACAAGGACTACACCTGGACCTCCTGGACCAGTACCGTCACAACCAGGACTACACCCGGACCTCCTGGACCTCCTGGACCAGTACCATCACAACCAGGACTACACCTGGACCTCCTGGACCTCCTGGACCAGTACCGTCACAACCAGGACTACACCTGGACCTCCTGGACCAGTACCGTCACAACAAGGACTACACCTGGACCTCCTGGACCAGTACCGTCACAACAAGGACTACACCTGGACCTCCTGGACCTCCTGGACCAGTACCATCACAACCAGGACTACAGCAGCACCTGGACCTCCTGGACCAGTACCGTCACAACCAGGACTACACCTGGACCTCCTGGACCTCCTGGACCAGTACCGTCACAACCAGGACTACACCTGGACCTCCTGGACCAGTACCGTCACAACCAGGACTACACCTGGACCTCCTGGACCTCCTGGACCAGTACCGTCACAACCAGGACTACACCTGGACCTCCTGGACCAGTACCGTCACAACCAGGACTACACCTGGACCTCCTGGACCTCCTGGACCAGTACCATCACAACCAGGACTACAGCAGCACCTGGACCTCCTGGACCAGTACCGTCACAACCAGGACTACAGCAGCACCTGGACCTCCTGGACCAGTACTGTCACAACCAGGACTACACCTGGACCTCCTGGACCAGTACCGTCACAACCAGGACTACAGCAGCACCTGGACCTCCTGGACCAGTACCGTCACAACAAGGACTACACCTGGACCTCCTGGACCAGTACCGTCACAACCAGGACTACAGCAGCACCTGGACCTCCTGGACCAGTACCGTCACAACAAGGACTACACCTGGACCTCCTGGACCTCCTGGACCAGTACCGTCACAACCAGGACTACACCTGGACCTCCTGGACCAGTACCGTCACAACAAGGACTACAGCAGCACCTGGACCTCCTGGACCAGTACTGTCACAACTGGGCCTTGACAGTCAACTTCAACACATCTAAAATTAGGATATTTTGCCCGAGTGTATCTTCATTCCATGGTATTCGCTCACATTGAGTATCGAGCTGTTCCTTTACTTGGTCAACTACCCTCAAACCCATCAAATCACTGAACAATAGGTCCTTCTAGGTCTTCAACAAGAAAAAACAATCTTACCACCACTGTAAGATCCTCGCCAAACATGAATTCCTAAGCTTTGAGAATCTTAAATGATACAAAGCTGGTATATAAAACTCTTAAAGGCCTTGCACCCCCTCCTCTAACTGAATTTATTAGAAGGAAAGCCGAATGCCCCGCCCACAGGACCACCCGAGCCCCGCCCACAGGACCACCCGAGCCCCGCCCACAGGACCACCCGAGCCCCGCCCACAGGACCACCCGAGCCCCGCCCACAGGACCACCCGAGCCCCGCCCACAGGACCACCCGAGCCCCGCCCACAGGACCACCCGAGCCACTGCCAGAGGAGACTGAGGAACCCCATAGACACACCCCCTTTAGACAGACTGAGAGGAACCCCATAGACACACCCCCTTTAGACAGACTGAGGAACCCCATAGACACACCCCCTTTAGACAGACTGAGGAACCCCATAGACACACCACCTTTAGACAGACTGTCTTGTCTGTCAGAGGTGGTGGTCTGTGGAACAGTCTACCCCCAACAATTAGGGAATACCCCACCTATAGCACTTTCAAAAGACAGCTAAAAACATGGCTAGTCTCAAACCAGACATGTGCACATTGTTAATGTAGTATAGTATATAGTATATAGTATGTAGCCTATGGTATAGCTTAGTATAGTTAGTATAGTATAATGTATAGTATGGTAAAGCTTTGTATAGTTAGTATAGTATAGTGTATAATATATAGTATAGTAAAACTAATAGCTTGTATGGCAGGGCCTATAGCATAGGAGCCTTAGCTATTGTAGCCTACTAGGATTTTGAACATGGTACTATGTACTGTATACTGTATGTGTATTGTATTCTGCTGTGTACCATGCCACTATGGATATTCAGATGTTTCTATACCTGCCATGTCCTGACCTTTGTCCACTAGGAACAGCCTTTCATTCCTGGCAGGGGGACTGCCTTTGGAAATTAGCCTCTGGCTATAATATCATAATATGTGCATTTTATGTCCCATGAATGTTCATCAATGTGCTTGTCCCTCTTAACAAATAAAATAAATGAAATGAAATATTCCAAAAGAAGCCCAGATCTCAGGAAACCAAATTTCAATTCAAATGAGAGGCAACCATTTAGATCACACCAGGGGCGCAGATTCACTTTTATTCCCATGGGTTTTTTTCACCTCAAAGGGGCCCCTAGCCTGTCTGTCAATCAAACATATGTTTCTAAATATATATATTCATCAAAATAGCCTGTTGAATCTATCTTAATTTGTACCAGCTGAAACACATAGCTGTGATATACTGGAGCTATATTAACTTATTTCTACATAAGAACGAGGACCGGGGATAACAAAAGACGTGTTCTTTATTAAAAGAGACCAGACTAAACATGACACAGCACTTCCAGACTAAACATGACACAGCACTTCCAGACTAAACATGACACAGCACTTCCAGACTAAACATGACACAGCACTTCCAGACTAAACATGACACAGCACTTCCAGACTAAACATGACACAGCACTTCCAGACTAAACATGACACAGCACTTCCAGACTAAGCATGACACAGCACTTCCAGACTAAACATGACACAGCACTTCCAGACTAAGCATGACACAGCACTTCCAGACTAAGCATGACACAGCACTTCCAGACTAAGCATGACACAGCACTTCCAGACTAAACATGACACAGCACTTCCAGACTAAACATGACACAGCACTTCCAGACTAAACATGACACAGCACTTCCAGACTAAACATGACACAGCACTTCCAGACTAAACATGACACAGCACTTCCAGACTAAACATGACACAGCACTTCCAGACTAAGCATGACACAGCACTTCCAGACTAAACATGACACAGCACTTCCAGACCAAATATGACACAGCACTTCCAGACTAAACATGACACAGCACTTCCAGACCAAATATGACACAGCACTTCCAGACTAAACATGACACAGCACTTCCAGACTAAACATGACACAGCACTTCCAGACTAAACATGACACAGCACTTCCAGACCAAATATGACACAGCACTTCCAGACTAAACATGACACAGCACTTCCAGACCAAATATGACACAGCACTTCCAGACCAAATATGACACAGCACTTCCAGACTAAACATGACACAGCACTTCCAGACTAGACTAGCAAGTGTCTAGCACTTCAAGGCATCAGCTGCAGTTACATAGTCACCAGTAGGCCTAGTATGTGCCAGAACTCCACAACAAGTAGTATAGCCATACTAATGTAAGACAAATCACTAGGCTCAATAGGCTTTACAGTATTTTGACTCAATTCGCTCAGAGGCAACATGTCATGGTAAAGACTATACGCCTAATAATCCAATGTAAACTACTCCAAAAAAAGTTCAACACACGAAAAAAGGCATGAAATATTTAAAAGTAGGCTATTCTTGGAATGTGTAGACTATCTGAACTGTGTTCTTCTTTTCTGCATCCTCGCAAATGTCTCTATTAGGCCTACATTGCTGAAGTCCACCCTCTCAGTCATTCCTCTCTCAATAAAACGCATTGCCAGATTTGAGAGATGATTCTCACTCATTGAAGACAGCAGACTGTTTTAATTAGTTTAAGACGACTGAAAGTGCGCTGTGCCTGTGCACCGCTTATGGGAATAGTGAGATAGATCTGATATAAAGTTGTGATGTTAGGAAAAGCTCGGTGCATGTCATTGGTGATGAGAAAAGACACAATTTGGCCTGTAAAAAACTGTCCTCGCTGGGGGAATAGGCCTTTGTAAATGTCTCTGAATGAGACACCCTAACCCATCAACAACACAATCTATAATAGAATGAGTCCTAGAATGAGAACGTGTTCTACTGTTGGTCAAATACGCCCAGGATATAATAGAATGAGTCCTAGAATGAGAACGTGTTCTACTGTTGGTCAAATACGCCCAGGATATAATAGAATGAGTCCTAGAATGAGAACGTGTTCTACTGTTGGTCAAATACGCCCAGGATATAATAGAATGAGTCCTAGAATGAGAACGTGTTCTACTGTTGGTCAAATACGCCCAGGATATAATAGAATGAGTCCTAGAATGAGAATGTGTTCTACTGTTGGTCAAATACGCCCAGGATATAATAGAATGAGTCCTAGAATGAGAACGTGTTCTACTGTTGGTCAAATACGCCCAGGATATAATAGAATGAGTCCTAGAATGAGAACGTGTTCTACTGTTGGTCAAATACGCCCAGGATATAATAGAATGAGTCCTAGAATGAGAACGTGTTCTACTGTTGGTCAAATACGCCCAGGATATAATAGAATGAGTCCTAGAATGAGAACTGTTGTTTATAGGCTCGTCTGCAGCATTTTTGTTGGAGAAACACTTTTTCTTTCTCACTCTCCCCTCCTGGAACTCAGTGGATGTGTTGTGTTGTGTTGTGTTGTGTTGTGTTGTGTTGTGTTGTGTTGTGCAGATGCCTGGATATCTGCCCTCTTCTGACCGGGAGCTTCTCAGATCACTTGTGCAGCTGTCAATGAGCTCAAGCGCTGTGTTGAGATCCATTAATTCTTTTTGAAGATAGTTTGCACAAACAAAGGTTTTCCCTAGAACTGTGTTCCAAAAATTGAGCATGAACATAAAGTCAAATGTCTCAAGTGTTGCTAACAGACCTTGCGCCTCGGATCAAGCTTCTGATCATGTGCGCTCTATAAAGTGCGTCTATGATTGCGGGCATACTTTTCAGCACGGCTTCAGTTGCTTGCTTTCATGAGGCCCACCTCATATCAGAGAAACGTTAAGACAGTCTCTCTCACGTTTTTCTTGTTCTTCTAGTATTTTGTAAGAAGGATAGGTAGGTGAGTAGGATAGGTAGGTGAGTAGGATAGGTAGGTGAGTAGGATAGGTAGGTGAGTAGGATAGGTAGGTCAGTAGGATAGGTAGGTGAGTAGGATAGGTAGGTGAGTAGGATAGGTAGGTGAGTAGGATAGGTAGGTGAGTAGGATAGGTAGGTCAGTAGGATAGGTAGGTGAGTAAGATAGGTAGGTGAGTAGGATAGGTAGGTCAGTAGGATAGGTAGGTGAGTAGGATAGGTAGGTGAGTAGGATAGGTAGGTGAGTAGGATAGGTAGGTCAGTAGGATAGGTAGGTCAGTAGGATAGGTAGGTGAGTAGGATAGGTAGGCCAGTAGGATAGGTAGGTGAGTAGGATAGGTAGGTCAGTAGGATAGGTAGGTCAGTAGGATAGGTAGGTCAGTAGGATAGGTAGGTCAGTAGGATAGGTAGGTGAGTAGGATAGGTAGGTGAGAAGGATAGGTAGGTGAGTAGGATAGGTAGGTCAGTAGGATAGGTAGGTGAGTAGGATAGGTAGGTGAGTAGGATAGGTAGGTCAGTAGGATAGGTAGGTGAGTAGGATAGGTAGGTGAGTAGGATAGGTAGGTGAGTAGGATAGGTAGGTGAGTAGGATAGGTAGGTCAGTAGGATAGGTAGGCCAGTAGGATAGGTAGGTGAGTAGGATAGGTAGGTGAGTAGGATAGGTAGGTGAGTAGGATAGGTAGGTGAGTAGGATAGGTAGGTGAGTAGATAGGTAGGTCAGTAGGATAGGTAGGTCAGTAGGATAGGTAGGTGAGTAGGATAGGTAGGTCAGTAGGATAGGTAGGTCAGTAGGATAGGTAGGTGAGTAGGATAGGTAGGTCAGTAGGATAGGTAGGTCAGTAGGATAGGTAGGTGAGTAGGATAGGTAGGTGAGTAGGATAGGTAGGTGAGTAGGATAGGTAGGTGAGTAGGATAGGTAGGTCAGTAGGATAGGTATGTGAGTGGGATAGGTAGGTCAGTAGGATAGGTAGGTCAGTAGGATAGGTAGGTGAGTAGGATAGGTAGGTGAGTAGGATAGGTAGGTCAGTAGGATAGGTAGGTCAGTAGGATAGGTAGGTGAGTAGGATAGGTAGGTGAGTAGGATAGGTAGGTGAGTAGGATAGGTAGGTGAGTAGGATAGGTAGGTCAGTAGGATAGGTAGGTCAGTAGGATAGGTAGGTCAGTAGGATAGGTAGGTGAGTAGGATAGGTAGGTGAGTAGGATAGGTAGGTCAGTAGGATAGGTAGGTGAGTAGGATAGGTAGGTGAGTAGATAGGTAGGTCAGTAGGATAGGTAGGTCAGTAGGATAGGTAGGTGAGTAGGATAGGTAGGTGAGTAGGATAGGTAGGTCAGTAGGATAGGTAGGTCAGTAGGATAGGTAGGTCAGTAGGATAGGTAGGTCAGTAGGATAGGTAGGTCAGTAGGATAGGTAGGTGAGTAGGATAGGTAGGTGAGTAGGATAGGTAGGTGAGTAGGATAGGTAGGTGAGTAGATAGGTAGGTCAGTAGGATAGGTAGGTGAGTAGGATAGGTAGGTGAGTAGGATAGGTAGGTGAGTAGGATAGGTAGGTCAGTAGGATAGGTAGGTCAGTAGGATAGGTAGGTGAGTAGGATAGGTAGGTCAGTAGGATAGGTAGGTGAGTAGGATAGGTAGGTCAGTAGGATAGGTAGGTCAGTAGGATAGGTAGGTCAGTAGGATAGGTAGGTCAGTAGGATAGGTAGGTCAGTAGGATAGGTAGGTGAGTAGGATAGGTAGGTGAGTAGGATAGGTAGGTGAGTAGGATAGGTAGGTGAGTAGATAGGTAGGTCAGTAGGATAGGTAGGTGAGTAGGATAGGTAGGTGAGTAGGATAGGTAGGTGAGTAGGATAGGTAGGTCAGTAGGATAGGTAGGTCAGTAGGATAGGTAGGTGAGTAGGATAGGTAGGTGAGTAGGATAGGTAGGTGAGTAGGATAGGTAGGTCAGTAGGATAGGTAGGTGAGTAGGATAGGTAGGTGAGTAGGATAGGTAGGTGAGTAGGATAGGTAGGTGAGTAGGATAGGTAGGTCAGTAGGATAGGTAGGTCAGTAGGATAGGTAGGCCAGTAGGATAGGTAGGTGAGTAGGATAGGTAGGTCAGTAGGATAGGTAGGTGAGTAGGATAGGTAGGTCAGTAGGATAGGTAGGTGAGTAGGATAGGTAGGTGAGTAGAATAGGTAGGTGAGTAGGATAGGTAGGTGAGAAGGATAGGTAGGTCAGTAGGATAGGTAGGTGAGTAGGATAGGTAGGTCAGTAGGATAGGTAGGTGAGTAGGATAGGTAGGTGAGTAGGATAGGTAGGTCAGTAGGATAGGTAGGTGAGTAGGATAGGTAGGTCAAGTCCTTGATTGCAGAGCGCTTGAATCAATAAATCATGGAAAGCTTCAGCACCACTTCCACTGGACAGCTCCTCAAATTTAATGAAGCGCTCAACGCTTTCTCCACTCTTATGGACATCCCCTATGGACCAGGAAAACTGATCCACTCTTATGGACATCCCCTATGGACAAGGACAACTGATCCACTCTTATGGACATCCCCTATGGACAAGGACAACTGATCCACTCTTATGGACATCCCCTATGGACAAGGACAACTGATCCACTCTTGAAATATCAATTGTTGAATCAACAATGACTGAGTAAAAAACAGCGTCCTTGATTTCTTTAACAATCATTTGCAGTCTCACCGCCAAGGCATGTGATGAGCTCATTCTGTGATTCAGGGCATGTGATGAGCTCATTCTGTGATTCAGGGCATGTGATGAGCTCATTCTGTGATTCAGGGCATGTGATGAGCTCATTCTGTGATTCAGGGCATGTGATGAGCTCATTCTGTGATTCAGGGCATGTGATGAGCTCATTTTGTGATTCAAGGCATGTGATGAGCTCATTTTGTGATTCAAGGCATGTGATGAGCTCATTCTGTGATTCAGGGCATGTGATGAGCTCATTTTGTGATTCAGGGCATGTGATGAGCTCATTTTGTGATTCAGGGCATGTGATGAGCTCATTTTGTGATTCAAGGCATGTGATGAGCTCATTCTGTGATTCAAGGCATGTGATGAGCTCATGTTGTGATTGAGGACTGATGTATTTATAGGGTTAGGGTTAGGGTTAGGGTTAGGGTTAGGCATGTGATGAGCTCATGTTGTGATTGAGGACTGATGTATTTATAGGGTAAGGGTTAGGTATTTGTGTTAGGGTTAGGGTTAGGGTTAGGGTCAGGGTCAGGGTTAGGGTTAGGGTTAGGGTTAGGCATGTGATGAGCTCATGTTGTGATTGAGGACTGATGTATTTATAGGTCCCATTGGCTTTTTCATTGAGGTGGTTGTCGGGGATGATTAGTTTGAACAGTTCCAGAAAGTCTCCCTGGTTGACAGACAGGGCTCCTGGGCCAGCCTGCTCTCTGTGTCCTCTGAAGGGAATCCCTGGTTTGGCTAAAAACAGACTAGCGTCCATCAGCCTTTTGAGTGCATTCCTTTTCCTCTCTATAGCCAGTCGTTCTGCCCGCACAAGTTGTGCAATTACAGTTTTATCCTCAGTAATTCGATATTTTGCCAGGAATACGGCCTTCTCCGCCTTGCGCTGCGCTGCTGTCTTTTCATGCTGCTTTTTTCAATCACTTCCTTTATTCAATCACTTCCTTTATTCAATCACTTCCTTTATTCAATCACTTCCTTTATTCAATCACTTCCTTTATTCAATCACTTCCTTTGTGGAAATGATCAAAGCCCTTGTTTGGATCACAGCCTTTATTATGATTACTTGGGACTCAAAATCAGTACCTTGGGTAACTTTGATCTGGCAGCATTCTATGCAATTAAGAGACAATTTTACAAAGTAGACATACCTATTAGAATTTGGACTAAAATATTTGACAGTGTAATCCTCCCAATCACCCTTTATGGCAGTGAAGTTTGGGGTCCACTCAGTCATCATGACTACAGCATCCCATTGAGGTCCTGCATGCAGAATTCTGATATCCACTGATTATTAACATTAAAAAAGACCTCTTAAATTCTGGTGACATCTCAAATTGAGCCCCCAAGACACACTGAGATTTCAGGCACTACAAACCCAAGAACTGAACTCCCAAAAGAGTCCCTTCTGTCAGCTGGTCCTGAGACTTAATGATCACATAACACCCGATACTGTACAACCTCAACACCAGACCAGCATCACATAACACCCATTACTGTACAACCTCAACACCAGTCCAGCACTGCTTCACAACCACTAATCAGAGTCAGGCAAATTATTAAATTAACAAAAGACGCCTATCTGGAACATTGAATGACTCAAACCAAACACAAAACAAACTTAATTGCTATCTGGCCCTAAACCATGAATATAAATAGTCAGAGTGCCTCTTCACTGCCAGAGATACAAAGCAGAGACAGATCCTGACCAGATACAGTCTGAGTGACCACAGTCCAGCCATAGAGAAAGACTGAGTGACCACAGTCTGAGGGACCACAGTCCAGCCATAGAGAAAGACTGAGTGACC
>NC_140246.1:24785414-24800414 GCF_949987555.1 Borostomias antarcticus | reverse complement strand
GGAAGGAGTTGAGGAGGTGCTCCAGAGGGAAGGAGTTGAGGAGGTGCTCCAGAGGGAAGGAGTTGAGGAGGTGCTCCAGAGGGAAGGAGATGAGGAGGTGCCCCAGAGGGAAGGAGTTGAGGAGGTGCATAGTGATCCTACCCTACATGCTCCAGATGATGACTTCATTATCATCCATCATCATCCGCTCCCAGCCCCTAACAGAGGCCCCTCCCCTCCCGCTCCCAGCCCCTAACAGAGGGGCCTCTCCCTCCCGCTCCCAGCCCCTAACAGAGGGGCCTCTCCCTCCCGCTCCCAGCCCCTAACAGAGGGGCCCCTCCCCTCCCGCTCCCAGCCCCTAACAGAGGGGCCCCTCCCCTCCCGCTCCCAGCCCCTAACAGAGGGGCCTCTCCCTCCCGCTCCAAGCCCCTAACAGAGGGGCCTCTCCCTCCCGCTCCCAGCCCCTAACAGAGGGGCCTCTCCCTCCCGCTCCCAGCCCCTAACAGAGGGGGCTGTCAATGTCCTATTTTATTTCTATTTACTTACTTTCCTGCACCCCCTGTGAACAGAGCTCCTAGGCGTCTGCTCCTCCAGAGGGCGCAGGTGGAGGGGCGTGGCCTCCTGGACGCTTCCATCAGCAGCTCCGCCTACTCTGAGGCCAATGTCGCGCCATCCTGGCAAACGCACCATTTGTTGGCACAAAAATTCCCAAATGCCCGTTTAGCCTTCAACGATAGCACCGGGGGGTTGGCATCACCATGGCAACTCAGAACACATGAAGTACCGCAGCTGCTTGATGTCACAGCTGATATCTCCAGCTGATATCTCCAGCTGATATCTCCAGCTGATATCTCCAGCTGATATCTCCAGCTGATATCTCCAGCTGATATCTCCAGCTGCAGTTATGATGGACGAGCTGCTATGCCCTAGCCAACACTATGGAAATACGGAATCTTGGTAAGAATTACTGTGTAGGCCCTGCAATCAAGAGCCAAGACAAGGGTGTGTGTGTGTGTGTGTGTGTGTGTGTGTGTGTGTGTGTGTGTGTGTGTGTGTGTGTGTGTGCGTGTGTGTGTGTGTGTGTGTGTGTGTGTGTGTGTGAAGGGTGCGCAGCTGCCTTTAACTATCATCTCTTCCACCATGCTCAATGGGAGAGCTCCAGAATATGTATTTGTACGGATGTACTTACAGCATGAGTGAATGTGTGGGCGTGCGATGCGCACATGTGAGTGCATGTGCATGTATGTGTGAATGTGTGTGTGTGTGCATGTGTGCGCATGTGTGTGCATGCATGTGTGTGTACATGCATGTGTGTGTGCATGTGCATGCGTGTGTGTGTGTGTATGTGTGTGTGTGTATTTATGCGTGCCTGTGTGTGTGTGAATGTGTGTGTGTGCATGTGTATGCGTGCGTGTGTGTATGTATGCATGTGTGTGTGCGTGCGTGTGTGTGTGTGTGTGTATGTCTGTGTGTGTGTGTATGCATGCGTGTGTGCATGTGTATGCGTGCGTGTGTGTATGCGTGCGTGTGTGTATGTATGCATGTGTGTGTGCATGTGTATGTGTGTCTGTGTCTGCGTGTGTGTGTGTGTGCATGTGTATGTGTGTGTGTGTGTGTGTGTGTCTGTGTGTGCAGTTCCAGGACAGAGAGGAGACTTACTGTTCGTTGACGACAAAGATGCAGTTGTCCTGCGATGGGGAGCCTGAGACCGGGTGCTTACAGGTCACCTTCCTCTCATTGTGACTGAGGAAGAGGAGGAGGCGGGGGGGGGGGGGGGGGGGGGGGGGAGAGGGAGGGAGAGATTATTAAGTCTCACACTCACAGTTGTTCTACCCTGTATCTATACAGGGTGGTTTATTGAGACCTGACTCTAAGACACACAGGCCAGATCCTTCAGCTTCCTGCTCAGAGCCAGGGACGGCAGGGTTGACCTTTGAACCCACCCTGTGGCAGGACAGAACACCATACGGCTCGAATATATAGAAACCATTCCAACCCTTCTCTGTGTTCCAACACCCATAAACCAACCACACACCAGCACTCACCTCACCTCAGAACACAACAGAGACTTGTTTACAATTCTTCCTCATGACGGGCCATGGAGAAAGTTTGTGTGTGTAGTGTGTGTGTGTGTGTGTGTGTGTGTGTGTGTGTGTGTGTGTGTTGGCAACGTGGGGCCTCAGAAGTGGTTCTACTTGGCCTTGTAGCACACAATGAGCCGGAGCACAGAAACTCTACGACAGAGAGGAGAAGGAAGTCACTCACTTGAGAGAGGGAAGAAGACAGAGAGAGAGATGGAGGGAGTGTGAGGAGAAGAGAGAGATGGAGGGAGTGTGAGGAGAAGAGAGAGATGGAGGGAGTGTGAGGAGAAGAGAGAGATGGAGGGAGTGTGAGGAGAAGAGAGAGATGGAGGGAGTGTGAGGAGGAGAGAGAGATGGAGGGAGTGTGAGGAGAAGAGAGAGATGGAGGGAGTGTGAGGAGAAGAGAGAGATGGAGGGAGTGTGAGGAGGAGAGAGAGATGGAGGGAGTGTGAGGAGGAGAGAGATGGAGGGAGTGTGAGGAGAAGAGAGAGATGGAGGGAGTGTGAGGAGGAGAGAGAGATGGAGGGAGTGTGAGAGGAGGAGAGAGAGATGGAGGGAGTGTGAGAGGAGGAGAGAGAGATGGAGGGAGTGTGAAAGGAGGAGAGAGATGGAGGGAGTGTGAGAGGAGGAGAGAGAGATGGAGGGAGTGTGAGAGGAGGAGAGAGAGATGGAGGGAGTGTGAAAGGAGGAGAGAGATGGAGGGAGTGTGAGAGGAGGAGTCTATCTCTCTGTGGTTCGGTGTTGAGGTGAGAAGTGAATGTGTTCAGTCAGAGATCAGACTCAAGACATCCTCTACTGATCTCTAAAGCCAGGTTCACAGTCAACAGATTGTTATCAACATAGTTTTACAATTAAATCTGATTGCTATGTGGCTGGAAATTTGGAGCATTGAAGGGTTTAACACAATGTGTCAGATCTTCTGGAAAGACACATGGGGAGATGTTCTAAACCCCTTCTACAGCCTCCTATTGGCTGTGGTGTGATAGATAGATAGATCAGCCACTTCACTCTGAAACTCCCCTTTCGCGCAGTTCCTGGGCTAGCTGCAGGATCATCTCCCGGGGTAGTCTGGATCTACAGATGAGCAGGATCATGGCCCGGGGTAGTCTGGATCTACAGATGAGCAGGATCATGGCCCGGGGTAGTCTGGATCTACAGATGAGCAGGATCATGGCCCGGGGTAGTCTGAATCTACAGATGAGCGTATCTACGGGGTAGTCTGTATACAGATGAGCGTATCTACGGGGTAGTCTGTATACAGATGAGCGTATCTACGGGGTAGTCTGTATCAGATGAGCGTATCTACGGGGTAGTCTGGATCTACAGATGAGCGTATCTACGGGGTAGTCTGGATCAGATGAGCGTATCTACGGGGTAGTCTGGATCAGATGAGCGTATCTACGGGGTAGTCTGGATACAGATGAGCGTATCTACGGGGTAGTCTGGATCTACAGATGAGCGTATCTACGGGGTAGTCTGTATCAGATGAGCGTATCTACGGGGTAGTCTGTATACAGATGAGCGTATCTACGGGGTAGTCTGGATCTACAGATGAGCGTATCTACGGGGTAGTCTGTATCAGATGAGCGTATCTACGGGGTAGTCTGGATCAGATGAGCGTATCTACGGGGTAGTCTGTATACAGATGAGCGTATCTACGGGGTAGTCTGGATCAGATGAGCGTATCTACGGGGTAGTCTGTTTACAGATGAGCGTATCTACGGGGTAGTCTGTATCAGATGAGCGTATCTACGGGGTAGTCTGTATCAGATGAGCGTATCTACGGGGTAGTCTGGATCAGATGAGTGTATCTACGGGGTAGTCTGTATTCAGATGAGCGTATCTACGGGGTAGTCTGGATCTACAGATGAGCGTATCTACGGGGTAGTCTGGATCAGATGAGCGTATCTACGGGGTAGTCTGGATCAGATGAGCGTATCTACGGGGTAGTCTGGATCAGATGAGCGTATCTACGGGGTAGTCTGGATCAGATGAGCGTATCTACGGGGTAGTCTGTATACAGATGAGCGTATCTACGGGGTAGTCTGGATCTACAGATGAGCGTATCTACGGGGTAGTCTGGATCAGATGAGCGTATCTACGGGGTAGTCTGGATCAGTTGAGCATATCTACGGGGTAGTCTGGATACAGATGAGCGTATCTACGGGGTAGTCTGTATTCAGATGAGCGTATCTACGGGGTAGTCTGGATCAGATGAGCGTATCTACGGGGTAGTCTGGATCAGATGAGCGTATCTACGGGGTAGTCTGGATCAGATGAGCGTATCTACGGGGTAGTCTGTATCAGATGAGCGTATCTACGGGGTAGTCTGTATCAGATGAGCGTATCTACGGGGTAGTCTGTATTCAGATGAGCGTATCTACGGGGTAGTCTGGATCTACAGATGAGCGTATCTACGGGGTAGTCTGGATCAGATGAGCGTATCTACGGGGAAGTCTGGATCAGATGAGCGTATCTACGGGGTAGTCTGTATCAGATGAGCGTATCTACGGGGTAGTCTGGATACAGATGAGCGTATCTACGGGGTAGTCTGTATTCAGATGAGCGTATCTACGGGGTAGTCTGGATCTACAGATGAGCGTATCTACGGGGTAGTCTGGATCAGATGAGCGTATCTACGGGGTAGTCTGGATCTACAGATAAGCGTATCTACGGGGTAGTCTGTATCAGATGAGCGTATCTACGGGGTAGTCTGTATCAGATGAGCGTATCTACGGGGTAGTCTGTATCAGATGAGCGTATCTACGGGGTAGTCTGTATCAGATGAGCGTATCTACGGGGTAGTCTGTATCAGATGAGCGTATCTACGGGGTAGTCTGGATCAGATGAGCGTATCTACGGGGTAGTCTGGATCAGATGAGCGTATCTACGGGGTAGTCTGTATTCAGATGAGCGTATCTACGGGGTAGTCTGGATCAGATGAGCGTATCTACGGGGTAGTCTGTATACAGATGAGCGTATCTACGGGGTAGTCTGGATCTACAGATGAGCGTATCTACGGGGTAGTCTGGATCAGATGAGCGTATCTACGGGGTAGTCTGGATCAGATGAGCGTATCTACGGGGTAGTCTGGATCTACAGATGAGCGTATCTACGGGGTAGTCTGGATCAGATGAGCGTATCTACGGGGTAGTCTAGATCAGATGAGCGTATCTACGGGGTAGTCTGTATTCAGATGAGCGTATCTACGGGGTAGTCTGTATACAGATGAGCGTATCTACGGGGTAGTCTGTATCAGATGAGCGTATCTACGGGGTAGTCTGGATCAGATGAGCGTATCTACGGGGTAGTCTGGATCAGATGAGCGTATCTACGGGGTAGTCTGTATTCAGATGAGCGTATCTACGGGGTAGTCTGTATACAGATGAGCGTATCTACGGGGTAGTCTGTATTCAGATGAGCGTATCTACGGGGTAGTCTGGATCTACAGATGAGCGTATCTATGGGGTAGTCTGGATCTACATATGAGCGTATCTACGGGGTAGTCTGGATCAGATGAGCGTATCTACGGGGTAGTCTGTATACAGATGAGCGTATCTACGGGGTAGTCTGGATCTACAGATGAGCGTATCTACGGGGTAGTCTGGATCTACAGATGAGCGTATCTACGGGGTAGTCTTGATCTACAGATGAGCGTTTTGTCATCAAACCACATCGTTGGGGTCAGCCATCCGCCTCTCAATAAATAAATGTTGCCTATTGACATTTTGATTGACAATTAAAATAGCGTCCATATCGCTTCACTATGTTACGTTAGCTGTGTAACGTTAGGCTTCCTAGTTAGGACAGGGTTAGGACAGGGTAGTGGTCGTCCTAAAGTTAGGACGATTTATTTAAGATTTTGTGAAGTTAGGCTGCTTCTGTAATACACTTTTCCTATCTGGAGATATGATAGGATTTTTGACTTAAGAACAGTTGTTCTGTAGGCTAATGGCTTTTCCGTCCTAATCCAAACTACCATGGTAACCAGCCAGTTAGGATAGGATCTGCGAGTTAGGATGTTTCTGTAATACGGCCCCAGGTACTCATCCAGGCCCTGGTCATCTCCCACCTGGACTACTGCAACTCCCTCCTCGCTGGGGCGTCGGCGTCAGCCATTAAACCGCTGGAACTTGTCCAAAAAGCTGCTGCTCGCCTGGTGTTCAACCACCCCAAGTTCTTCCACACAACTTCCCTTCTCCGTTCCCTACACTGACTCCCTGTAGCAGCTCACATCCAGTTTAAAACCCTGGTACACAGGGCCCCACAGCGGTGGAATGAACTGCCTACTGACGTCAGGACAGCAGAGTCGCTGCGCATCTTTCACCACAGGCTCAAAACTCACCTCTTCAAGAAGTACTACCAGGATTCTGCCTCTTAAGCACCTATTGTATTTTAGATTGCTATTCTTGCACTTTGCCTTCAGCACTAGATTATGCTCTAAGTCACTTGTTTTAGAAAGGAGATGGACATGTAAGTTCTGGCAAGTAGTAGTACATTGGGTTTTCCTATGTTAAATGTAATTATTGTTAGTCACTTTGCATAAAATCATCTGCTAAATGACTGTGATGTAATGTAAATGTGATGACTATACACCAGCACATGACGCTTCACTGCTCCTGCCTTCCCCTCTCATGTCACAGGTCTGTTAGGTACTGGAGGAGTGTTGGGTAATGGATGAGTGTTGGGTAATGGAGGAGTGTTGAGTAATGGAGGAGTGTTGGGTAATGGAGGAGTGTTGAGTAATGGAGGAGTGTTGGGTAATGGAGGAGTGTTGGGTAGTGGAGGAGTGTTGAGTAATGGAGGAGTGTTGGGTAGTGGAGGAGTGTTGAGTAATGGAGGAGTGTTGAGTAATGGAGGAGTGTTGGGTAGTGGAGGAGTGTTGAGTAATGGAGGAGTGTTGGGTAATGGAGGAGTGTTGGGTAGTGGAGGAGTATTAGGTAATGGAGGAGTGTTGAGTAATGGAGGAGTGTTGGGTAGTGGAGGAGTGTTGAGTAATGGAGGAGTGATGGGTAATGGAGGAATGCTGGGTACTGGAGGAGTGTTGGGTAATGGAGGAGGAGTGTTGGGTAATGGAGAAGTGTTGGGTAATGGAGAAATGTTGGGTAATGGAGGAGTGTTGGGTAATGGAGGAAGAGTGTTGGGTAATGGAGAAGTGTTGGGTAATGGAGAAATGTTGGGTACTGGAGGAGTATTGGGTAATGGAGGAGTGTTGGGTAATGGAGGAGTGTTGAGTAATGGAGGAGTGTTGAGTAATAGAGGAGGGTTGGGTAATGGATGAGGAGTGTTGGGTAGTGGAGGAATGTTGGGTAATGGAGGAGTGTTGGGTAATGGAGGAGTGTTGGGTAATGGAGAAGTGTTGTGTACTGGAGGAGTGTTGGGTACTGGAGGAGGAGTGTTGGGTAGTGGAGGAGTGTTGGGTAATGGAGGAATGTTGAGTAATGGAGGAGTGTTGAGTAATGGAGGAGTGTTGGGTACTGGAGGAGTGTTGGGTAATGGAGGAGTATTGGGTAGTGGAGGAGTATTGGGTAATGGAGGAGTGTTGAGTAATGGAGGAGTGTTGAGTAATGGAGGAGTGTTGGGTACTGGAGGAGTGTTGGGTACTGGAGGAGTGTTGGGTAATGGAGGAGTGTTGGGTAATGGAGGAGTGTTGAGTAATGGAGGAGTGTTGAGTAATGGAGGAGTGTTGGGTACTGGAGGAGTGTTGGGTACTGGAGGAGTGTTGGGTAATGGAGGAGTGTTGGGTAATGGAGGAGTGTTGAGTAATGGAGGAGTGTTGGGTAATGGAGCAGTGTTGGGTAATTAGGGCTGGGTATCATTTCAAAAATGACGATACCAGTACCAATACCAGTACCCTTAAAGTGATACCGATACCAATTAAATACTTAAATCGATACTTTGAATTTATTTTTTGAATTTTTTCCATTCCATAACCATCATGTGAATGGAAGCATTCAGTTGTATAAAATGCCATCAATCCTCCCACATTCAAATATTTTTTACAAAAATACATTTTGAAAGTGTTTAAAAGAGTATCAAACTGCATTTATTACAATATAACTACTGACAGTGACTACACATGTTTGAGTCATCCGTGACCTTGCAGCTAATGGGCTGAAGGCTGCTGCTGGGGCAACATCAGCAGTAGCAGTTGTGGTGGTAGTAGGCCTAGGGGGGTCTTAACATTAAGCATAACATTAGTTAATAACGTTAGCCTAAACACATTTTGCTGCTACAGAAGTTAAAACTACCATTAAGTAACCAATGCACTAAGCAATGCATTACAGTAGGGTTGCTAATGCTAGCTAGCTAGGTAATGGGGGAAATCCATGTTTTTATGCATTTATTTTACCATACCCCATAGGCGTGTAGTATAACCATACCTTTGAGCGTTTTGGTGGCATTACCTCAGCGTGCTAAACTGTGTCAACAACTCGCAGTTGCAGTCGATTTCACCCATGGATGTAATAAACGGATTGTAGCTGCTGTAATGGGCCATTCACGCGTTGCATTAAATTGAAGAACGCTTGCGCTGATTGGACCATATTACAACGTCTTTTTTCCCTAGCTCTCAATACAAAAAAGATCGAATGAAGTACTGGTTTGACTGAAGACGTTTCGATGCTACTTGGTATCGGTTTGTTTCGATCCAGTACTACAAGGTATCAAGTACCGATACCCAGCCCTATGAGTAATGGAGGAGTGTTGGGCAATGGAGGAGGAGTGTTGGGTACTGGAGGAGTGTTGAGTAATGGAGGAGTGTTGGGTACTGGAGGAGTGTTGGGTACTGGAGGAGTGTTGAGTAATGGAGGAGTGTTGGGTACTGGAGGAGTGTTGGGTACTGGAGGAGTGTTGAGTAATGGAGGAGTGTTGGGTACTGGAGGAGTGTTGGGTACTGGAGGAGTGTTGGGTAATGGAGAAGTGTTGGGTGTCATAGAAATTGTAGTTTCACGACCTCCCTCAACCTTTCACATAGCTGTGCTAAACATATTTATGACAGGATGACCTCCAGGAGGTCAACACACCTAGACGTTGTCTGCTCCAGAATAACCATCCTTTGTCCCATCGTCCCTGCAAGAATTACCGCCTTTTCTCATGTCACGTATCTGTATTCTCGCCAACTGTTGATGATGTCTGCCATTTAATATGACGTGTACAGATGGGTTAGCCAATCACATCCCTGGAAGCGTCATACCTGTGTATTGCTTTGAATATAAGGCCGGGCAAGACCAGACTGTGGCACTTCTGCTGGATACCACTCACGTGCTTTGTTCTGAAGTCCTTGCGCTCTGCGCGTATGTTTTCTCAATAAACCAGACTTCACCTGTTTGAGCGAACCTTGGCAAGTGTAGCTCTGGTCAGATGGTTGGAAACAGGGTTTAAATGTCTCCAGACACGTCCAAGCCTGCTACGGTGACCCTCTCTGCCAAGTTCCTGCTATTCCCTCCCTTTCCTCGGGCTCCAGGGATAACCTTTCAGAAAGGCCAGACAGCCTGACCCTCACAGCCCAGCCCTCCTCCTGGCTCTGCCCGTCCTGGACCGGCACACAAGTCTCTCACCAAACACGCACCCGCAGGTACCAGTCTGTCTGCAGCACTCTCAAACACAACACAAGAACCACCAACAGTCCTCCCTCCATCCATCGCTCCCTTCCTCCATGCCTCCCTCCCTCCCTCCATCCCTCCTTATCCCCACTGCACATCCATGTCTATAAATAGGGCTGTTCTGTTGAAGTATAGCTACACCCTCCCCCCCCCCCTCCTCTCCTCCCCTCCCCTCCCACCATCCTCCATGGGAGCGTGATGTGCTCAATGACAGCTCAGTTCTAATGAGACCACTGTCCTGCCTGGCAGCCCCCCTTCACATGGACTCCATCTCCCATCTTTCTCTGTCTGTCTCTATTGCTCTCCCTCTCTCCATCTCTCTTTCTCTCCATCTCTCCCTCTCTCAATTTCTCTCTCCCTCTCTCCATCTCTCCCCCTCTCCATCTCTCTTTCTCTCCATCTCTCCCTCTCTCAATTTCTCCCTCTCCCTCTCTCCCTCTGTCCATCTCTCCATCTCTCCCTCATTCTATGTTAGAGGAGGGGTTGTGTTAGAGGGGGGGTATCTCTGGGTTCTATGTTAGAGGGGGGGTATCTGTGTTAGAGGGGGGGTATCTGTGTTAGAGGGGGGGTATCTGTGTTAGAGGGGGGGTATCTGTGTTAGAGGGGGGGTATCTATGTTAGAGGGGGGGTATCTGTGTTAGAGGGGGGGTATCTGTGTTAGAGGGGGGGTATCTCTGGGTTCTATGTTAGAGGGGGGTATCTGTGTTAGAGGGGGGGTATCTGTGTTAGAGGGGGGGTATCTATGTTAGAGGGGGGGTATCTGTGTTAGAGGGGGGGTATCTGTGTTAGAGGGGGGGTATCTCTGGGTTCTATGTTAGAGGGGGGGTATCTGTGTTAGAGGGGGGGTATCTGTGTTAGAGGGGGGGTATCTGTGTTAGAGGGGGGGTATCTGTGTTAGAGGGGGGGTATCTGTGTTAGAGGGGGGGTATCTCTGGGTTCTATGTTAGAGGGGGGGTATCTGTGTTAGAGGGGGGGTATCTATGTTAGAGGGGGGGTATCTATGTTAGAGGGGGGGTATCTGTGTTAGAGGGGGGGTATCTGTGTTAGAGGGGGGGTATCTGTGTTAGAGGGGGGGTATCTGTGTTAGAGGGGGGGTATCTGTGGGTTCTATGTTAGAGGGGGGGTATCTGTGTTAGAGGGGGGGTATCTGTGTTAGAGGGGGGGTATCTGTGTTAGAGGGGGGGTATCTGTGTTAGAGGAGGGGTATCTGTGTTAGAGGGGGGGTATCTGTGTTAGAGGGGGGGTATCTGTGTTAGAGGGGGGGTATCTGTGTTAGAGGGGGGGTATCTATGTTAGAGGGGGGGTATCTGTGTAAGAGGGGGGGTATCTGTGTTAGAGGGGGGGTATCTGTGTTAGAGGGGGGGTATCTCTGGGTTCTATGTTAGAGGGGGGGTATCTGTGTTAGAGGGGGGGTATCTATGTTAGAGGGGGGGTATCTGTGTTAGAGGGGGGGTATCTGTGTTAGAGGGGGGGTATCTGTGTTAGAGGGGGGGTATCTGTGTTAGAGGGGGGGTATCTGTGTTAGAGGGGGGGTATCTATGTTAGAGGGGGGGTATCTGTGTTAGAGGGGGGGTATCTGTGTTAGAGGGGGGGTATCTGTGTTAGAGGGGGGGTATCTGTGTTAGAGGGGGGGTATCTGTGTTAGAGGAGGGGTATCTGTGTTAGAGGGGGGTATCTGTGTTAGAGGGGGGGTATCTCTGGGTTCTATGTTAGAGGAGGGGTATCTGTGTTAGAGGGGGGGTATCTGTGTTAGAGGGGGGGTATCTGTGTTAGAGGGGGGGTATCTATGTTAGAGGGGGGGTATCTGTGTTAGAGGGGGGGTATCTGTGTTAGAGGGGGGGTATCTGTGTTAGAGGGGGGTATCTGTGTTAGAGGGGGGGTATCTGTGTTAGAGGGGGGTATCTGTGTTAGAGGGGGGGTATCTATGTTAGAGGGGGGGTATCTGTGTTAGAGGGGGGGTATCTGTGTTAGAGGGGGGGTATCTGTGTTAGAGGGGGGGTATCTCTGGGTTCGTGCCCTGGTGTCGCCAGATCAGAAAATGGCCGGATGCTGCAGGGACCCATAGACAAACACGGAAGCTACTGGAATAATACAGTTGATCACACTGGAATAATACAGTTGATCACACTGGAATAATACAGTTGATCACACTGGAATAATACAGTTGATCACACTGGAATAATACAGTTGATCACACTGGAATAATACAGTTGATCACACTGGAATAATACAGTTGATCACACTGGCACACCGGCGGCTTGAAACCAATCAGTAAAAAACGGTATGAAGGCATCACAAAGGGCAGAGGAACGTCCATGAATGATATCAAAGACAGATGGGAAGAATGACTGCATGACGGAACAAGCTCCCAGCGGGGGGAGGACGTGTGCACCATGGTTTTCTCTACTGATGGTGCTGCTTATTGGCCAGGGTTTTGCTGGAAAGACCTTGCTTGTTTTTTGTTTTTTTATCACTCCTGAATTGAAGACACATCAAACATCATTAAGTGGTGCGTGCTCGGGTGACATGGGCATCACTTTATTTGGGCAATCGCCCAGAAGAAATAAAAGGATTCTACAGGCATCCTTATTTCCGGTATAGGACAGGACATAAATATGCCTGTAGAATTTCATGAAGTAGTGGAGCTTGTGCAAAGAGCCTATTACACATCTTCTGATAAATATTAATTGCAGCAACAAAAAAAGCAACTTCACTGCTATAACCCATATGGGTAAACGACACATTGCCTGAATGTACTGTATTCGACGCACCACCCTCACATATCACGGCACACAAACATATACAGTACACACTCACATACACACACTCACACACACATTATACTCTGCACACTCACTGAATATCCCCACCACTTTTTGTATATTGTGATCTGACTGACAGTGATCTGGCTAACAGTGATCCAACAGTGACCTGACTAGCAGTGATCTAACAGTGATCTAACAGTGATCTAACAGTGATCTAACAGTGATCTAACAGTGATCTAACAGTGATCCAACAGTGACCTGACTAGCAGTGATCTAACAGTGGTCTAACAGTGATCTAACAGTGATCTAACAGTGACCTAACAGTGATTTAACAGTGATTTAACAGTGACCTGACTAACAGTGATCTAACAGTGGTCTAACAGTGACCTAACAGTGATCTAACAGTGATCTAACAGTGGTCTGGCTAACAGTGGTCTGGCTCACTATAAGGAGCTGCCAACACTCCCATCATCCAGGTAAAGCCGTGTTCCTGTGTCGAGGCAACACGGAGAAACAAATCTCTTGTTTAGTCTAAGTGTAATTCCTGGATTAAGCCATGATTCTAGCGAGCTGCAGCTGATAAAGACGTGTGATTCTGTTAGTGAGAGAGCCTGTTCAGAAAGCAGGAGTAGTCACTAGATCCATGGCAGAGGCTAAGCCTATAGTAGGCTACACAAGGTTATAGTAGGCTGTACAAACCTATAGTACACTAGTATAAGGTTACAGTACACTATCTAAGGTTATAGATGACATAACATCACATGTTAGTCTAGTTCTCCAGATACATGACACACACACACACACACACACACACACACACACACACACACACACACACACACACACAGTTGGAGAGCATCAAGTAGATCACGGTTATGTACTGTAGGGTATTACCTAGGGTGTCAACGGTGTCATTTTCAGGTTCAGAGAGGTGACTGTTAAGCCTTGGTTTTAAGTGCACCTGAACATCTGGATAATGACGTTCATATACAAGACAGCCAGCTACTAATGACAGAATAACCCCCACTACATGGTCGATGTATCTGGAACATGGTGGCATTTACTATAGCTGAAAACGTGTTGAATTTATTCCGTTTTCATGAATACCCCAACAATTCCTCTATCATTGGAGCGTCACATTACATAACAGCCCCAGCCAACCGTCAAACATCACATGTGCATCTCAGCGCATCAGAAATAAGCCTCAAGCAAGGCTACGCTTCTACACAAACCCCTGATCTGCACCTGACCGAAAAACACACTCCCACTCCGCTGTTTACTTACGGACGGGGAGCCGGCAGCGCGGCGGAGAGAGCAGCGGCGGAGAGAGCAGCAGTGGAGAGAGCAGCAGCGGAGAGAGCAGCGGCGGAGAGAGCAGCAGCGGAGAGAGCAGAAGCGGAGAGAGCAGAAGCGGAGGACAGGGAGGAGGAATGAGTGCTGGTACCCAGACGAGAGTGGAGCGCCGCGCTGCTGAAGCCGCTCCCCCACCAGGCAGCTCCGCTCGGGCCCGCCCCCGTACCCGCCCCCCGTGCCCCTCACGCCGGAGCGGAGCCGTGTGCCGCCGTGTGTGCGCTGTGCCAGAGAGCCGTGATGTCATGCGCTACCGCGCCTCCGGTGCGCTCTTCTGAGCAGACTGCGCTCGGGTCACGGAGTCATGCGCGCGCTAAGGAGTGTGGGATGAGGAGCGTGGGATGAGGAGCGTGGGATGAGGAGTGTAGGATGAGGAGTGTGGGATGAGGAGCGTGGGATGAGGAGTGTGGGATGAGGAGTGTGGGATGAGGAGCGTGGGATGAGGAGTGTGGGATGAGGAGCGTGGGATGAGGAGTGTGGGATGAGGAGCGTGGGATGAGGAGCGTGGGATGAGGAGTGTGGGATGAGGAGCGTGGGATGAGGAGTGTGGGATGAGGAGTGTGGGATGAGGAGTGTGGGATGAGGAGCGTGGGATGAGGAGTGTGGGATGAGGAGTGTGGGATGAGGAGCGTGGGATGAGGAGTGTGGGATGAGGAGCGTGGGATGAGGAGCTGGGCAGAGCCGGTCCCCGGGGGCCTCAGCCTCAGAAGGGATATGGACGATAACAACACATCCATGTTCACTACTAATGAACATGAAGTACTACTGCTATGAAAACAGCCACTTCTCTATGTGCTCCTTACACTAGGTTTACTTCAGAGGTCAGGGTCATGTATGACGTCATGAGCACATGACCACGCGCTTAACCATGGAGTAGAATAGAGTAGAGTAGAGTAGAGTACAGAAGAGCAGAGCAGAGCAGAGTAGAGCAGAGTAGAGTAGAGTAGAGCAGAGCAGAGTAGAGTAGAGTAGAGTAGAGCAGATCAGAGTAGAGTAGAGTAGAGCAGAGCAGAGTAGAGTAGAGCAGAGTAGAGTAGAGCAGAGCAGAGCAGAGCAGAGCAGAGTAGAGTAGAATAGAGTAGAGTAGAGTAGAGCAGAGCAGAGTAGAGTAGAGTAGAGTAGAGCAGAGCAGAGCAGAGCAGAGTAGAGCAGAGCAGAGTAGAGCAGAGTAGAGCAGAATAGAGTAGAGTAGAGTAGAGTAGATCAGAGCAGAGTAGAATA
>NC_140246.1:24740414-24780414 GCF_949987555.1 Borostomias antarcticus | reverse complement strand
GGTCTGAGGGCAAGGAGATGGCAGCGTCTCTCGGACCCCAGGTTCTTCCTGATGCCCCCCGGTGTCCTAAGAGGGCATCCAAGAGGCGGTGGTGTTCCCGTGGCAGCCGTTGCCTCCGCTCCTGCGCACCGGCGTCTGCGCTCCCCAGTGCCCCGGCGTCTGCGCTCCCCAGTGCCCCGGCGTCTGCGCTCCCCAGTGCCCCGGCGTCTGCGCTCCCCAGTGCCCCGGCGTCTGCGCTCCCCAGTGCCCCGGCGTCTGCGCTCCCCAGTGCCCGCTCCCCAGTGCCCCGGCGTCTGCGCTCCCCAGCGTATCAGACGTTCCCCTGCTGACCAGCGGCCCAGTGACTCCGCTGTCCAGTGTCCTCAAGCTACGGCAACCCAGCACCCCGGAGCATCTTTTGTTCAGCGCTCTGGCGCCTCCTAGTCCCTGCACCGTGGGCACCTCCAGGTCTCCGTGCCACAGACGCCCCCTGTGTTCCATGCCTCAGCAATCCACGGAGTCCCAGCCGCAGCTGTCACCCATCAGTGACCTGCAGTGTTTCCTGGACACCGAGCTGCAAGCATCTCCAGTTCCTCATGTGCTCCAGTGGCCACCTGTGGTTGCATCCCAGCAGCCCTCCATGACTGTGCTCCAGCAGGCCCCATTGGCTATGCTGTTCCCTGAGCTACAAGAGACTCCTGTTCCTCATGAGCCCCGGCAGCCTTCCATGGCTATGCTCCAGCAGGCCCCCTTGGCTGTGCTGTTCCCTGAGCTACAAGAGACTCCTGTTCCTCGTGAGCCTCAGCAGTCCTCCATGGCTGCGCCCCTACAGGGCCCTGTTCCAGGCCCTGTAGCTGTCCCTGGACTGGCAGCTGACACTGACCCTATAGCCGTCGCCATTGCTGTAGCCATAGCTGTGGCTATTGCGGTAGCAATTCTGGTTCCAGACTCCAACTCCTTACCTGACCCAGTTCCTGTCCCCTTAGTGGTGGCTGTCCCTGACCCCGGCAACCCTGTTAGCTCCAGCCCTGTTAGCTCCAGCCCTGTTAGCTCCAGCCCTGTTAGCTCCAGCCCTGTTAGCTCCAGCCCTGTTAGTAGCTCAGGCCCTGTTAGCCCCTGTTCCTCAAGCCCCAATCCTGTGAGACCTACTAGCCCCAGTCCCGTTGTCCCTGTAGTCATCCCATTCTCTGTAGATGACTCGGCCCCTGACCCCATAGTCATAGTCGTAGCTATAGTTGTAGGGGTAACGGTAGCAGTTGCAGGTCCTGACCCTGTCTGCCCAGCTAGTCTCGGTCCCGTTAGCCCTGTTAGGCCCAGGCTATCTAACCCTGTTCAGTTAGGGGATCTGGACTCTGATCTCCAAGATACCCCTGGCTCAGCTGCCACGCCAGGCCCTGTGGCCAACCCAGCCCCAGGGCTGGTCCTCTGGCGATCTTCCAGCTCTGTTCCCCCAGACACCGCTCTTCTTGCCCTCCTGCTTCATGGCCGACCACCTGAGCGGTTTCGCCGGCCTCGGGGGTTCCGTCTACGTCGCCAGCCGCCATGGTGGGTCCGTCTGTGCCGTCGGCCCCCTGAGCGGTCTCGCCTGCGCCGTCGGCCCCCTGAGCGTTCCTGCCAGTGCCGTCGGCCCCCTGAGCATTCCTGCCTGCGCCGTCGGCCCCCTGAGCGGGCTCTCCTGCGCCGTCGGCCCCCTGAGCGGGCTCTCCTGCGCCGTCGGCCCCCTGAGCGGTCTCTCCTGCGCCGTCGGCCCCCTGAGCGGTCTCACCTGCGCCGTCGGCTCCCTGAGCGATCCTGCCTGCGCCGTCGGCCCCTTGGGCGATCCTGCCTGCGCTGTCGGTCCCCTGAGCGGTCCTGCCGTCGCCTCTGGAGGCCGGCTCTGCTTCCCAGATGCTTCCGCCGTTCGGCCGGGCCTCCTGGTCGTCCTCCGGATCTGCCCTGCCCTGCCGTTTTGCTCTCTGGTTTCCCGCCTGAGTCGCCCTGTTCTGCCTCTGGCCAGTTCTCTGGCCGTCTGCCGGAGGGGTTCTGCTCTGTCCCTGGTCAGCCCTCTGGCCGTCCGCCAGAGGAGTTCTGCACTGTCCCTGGCCAGTTCACAGGCCGTCCGCCCGAGGCTCCCGGTGCTGTCCGTTTCCCTCCTCCGGGCCCCTCCTCCGGGCCCCCTCCGCCCTCCCTGGTTGGGGTTTTTGGGCCGTCTGGGATTCGGCCTTTGAGGGGGGGGTACTGTTATGATTTGGGCCGGGTCCGCCCCGGCTCACCCCCTGCTCCCAGTCTGGACCCGCGTTCCTGCCCTGGACCCCCGATTCGCCCCGGACCCCTGGTTCGCCCCGGACCCCTGGTCCACTCTGCTCGCTCCTGGTCCAGACCCTCGCCCCTGCCCGGGCCCCTGGTTCGCCCTGCTCACCCCCTGATCCTGGCCTGGATTCCTGACCCTGAGCTCCTGTGCCCCCTGGACCTTCCTGGACCCTGAGCACCTCCTCTCCCAGTGACTGCCCCTGCACTACCCCCAGAGACTATTGTACACTTTGTCCACATTGTCACTTGGTTTTGTTCTACCTCCTTGTGTGTTTGGTCTTGTGTTCGTTGTCTTGTCGTCTATGTTGGTTTGTGTCCTCCCAGCCCTAGCTCTAGACACCTGTCCCCTCACTAGTCTCACGTCACTCCAGTCCCTCCTCTCCTGGCCCTTTAGTTCCCCCCTCTAGGTCTGCCCTGTCCTTTTTTCCCTGTCCCAGCCTTGTTCCCTGTTCCCTTCCTTTGTGTCCTTGTTCCTGTGTCCTTGTGTTGGTGTCTTGTTGGAATCCCTCCTAGTCCTTGTCTGCGTGATTGTCTGCACCTGAGTCTCGTTATGTCTTGTTGCACACCTGTACATTGTTCCTTGATTGTTCTCCCAGAGTATATATGCCCTCCTGTTTCCTTTGTTCTCTGTCGGTTCATTGTCAATGTTAGTGCGTGTTTCCCCTGCGTTTCCTCCTGGTATTTGGAAATTAAAACCCATATTTTGAACCTGAGCTGCTTGCCTGCCGTCTGCTTTTGGGTCCTGCCTCAAACCTTAACAACCTCCCTCTGTTCAGATCACTACCTCCCTCTGTTCAGATCACTACCTCCCTCTGTTCAGATCACTGCCTCCCTCTGTTCAGATCACTACCTCCCTCTGTTCAGATCACTACCTCCCTCTGTTCAGATCACTACTACCTCCCTCTGTTCAGATCACTACCTCCCTCTGTTCAGATCACTACTACCTCCCTCTGTTCAGATCACTACCTCCCTCTGTTCAGATCACTACTACCTCCCTCTGTTCAGACCACTACTACCTCCCTCTGTTCAGATCTCTACTACCTCCCTCTGTTCAGATCACTACTACCTCCCTCTGTTCAGATCACTACCTCCCTCTGTTCAGATCACTACCTCCCTCTGTTCAGATCACTACCTCTCTCTGTTCAGATCACTACTACCTCCCTCTGTTCAGATCACTACCTCCCTCTGTTCAGATCACTACCTCCCTCTGTTCAGATCACTACCTCCCTCTGTTCAGATCACTACTACCTCCCTCTGTTCAGATCACTACTACCTATGTTCAGATCACTACCTCCCTCTGTTCAGATCACTACTACCTCCCTCTGTTCAGATCACTACTACCTCCCTCTGTTCAGATCACTACTACCTCTGTTCAGATCACTACTACCTCCCTCTGTTCAGATCACTACTACCTCCCTCTGTTCAGATCACTACTACCTCCCTCTGTTCAGATCACTACTACCTCTGTTCAGATCACTACCTCCCTCTGTTCAGATCACTACTACCTCCCTCTGTTCAGATCACTACTACCTCTGTTCAGATCACTACCTCCCTCTGTTCAGATCACTACTACCTCCCTCTGTTCAGATCACTACTACCTATGTTCAGATCACTACTACCTCCCTCTGTTCAGATCACTACTACCTATGTTCAGATCACTACCTCCCTCTGTTCAGATCACTACTACCTCCCTCTGTTCAGATCACTACTACCTCTGTTCAGATCACTACCTCCCTCTGTTCAGATCACTACCTCCCTCTGTTCAGACCACTACTTCCTCCCTCTGTTCAGATCACTACTACCTCTGTTCAGATCACTACTACCTCCCTCTGTTACTACCTCCAGCTGCTCAGGTAGCATGACGGCATGACAACAGGAGTCTATGGGTGAGCACACATTAGAAGACATGGCACATACATGTTAGAGGACCTGGCACATACATGTAGAAGACCTGGCACACGCATGTGAAGATGAAGAAATATGCTTCATGTGAGATTCTATCAGCGGTATGACAGATGAGATGTATCAGGTACAGTAAAGACATGACAACAGGTGTGTGTGATCTCCATCTCTCCTGTCAGGCACACACACTGGGAGAGATGATCCAGAGAACTGCACCCTTCATTCACTACGCTTATCTCAACTTCATTACTATGGATTATTTCATTTTTTTCAATTTACATACATTTTAATGTACCAAACATTTTGGCAACACAGATGAATAATTTGTCATGTTAAGTGAATTAAATTGATTAGTGAAGGTGGACAGAGAGATACAGAGAGAGAGGTGAAGATAGAGATACAGAGAGAGAGAGAGAGAGGTGAAGATAGAGATACAGAGAGAGAGGTGAAGATAGAGATACAGAGAGAGAGAGGTGAAGATAGAGATACAGAGAGAGAGAGGTGAAGATAGAGATACAGAGAGAGAGAGGTGAAGATAGAGATACAGAGAGAGAGAGGTGAAGATAGAGATACAGAGAGAGAGGTGAAGATAGAGATACAGAGAGAGAGAGGTGAAGATAGAGATACAGAGAGAGAGAGGTGAAGATAGAGATACAGAGAGAGAGGTGAAGATAGAGATACAGAGAGAGAGAGGTGAAGATAGAGATACAGAGAGAGAGGTGAAGATAGAGATACAGAGAGAGAGAGGTGAAGATAGAGATACAGAGAGAGAGAGGTGAAGATAGAGATACAGAGAGAGAGAGGTGAAGATAGAGATACAGAGAGAGAGGTGAAGATAGAGATACAGAGAGAGAGGTGAAGATAGAGATACAGAGAGAGGTGAAGATAGAGATGGAGATAGAGGTGAAGATAGAGATACAGAGAGAGGGGTGAAGATAGAGATACAGAGAGAGAGAGGTGAAGATAGAGATATAGAGAGAGAGGTGAAGATAGAGATAAAGAGAGAGAGGTGAAGATAGAGATACCTAGAGAGGTGAAGATAGAGATACAGAGAGAGAGGTGAAGATAGAGATACAGAGAGAGAGGTGAAGATAGAGATACAGAGAGAGAGGTGAAGATAGAGATACAGAGAGAGAGGTGAAGATAGAGATACAGAGAGAGGTGAAGATAGAGATGGAGATAGAGGTGAAGATAGAGATACAGAGAGAGGGGTGAAGATAGAGATACAGAGAGAGAGAGGTGAAGATAGAGATACAGAGAGAGAGAGGTGAAGATAGAGATACAGAGAGAGAGGTGAAGATAGAGATACAGAGAGAGAGAGGTGAATATAGAGATACAGAGAGAGAGAGGTGAAGATAGAGATACAGAGAGAGAGGTGAAGATAGAGATACAGAGAGAGAGAGGTGAAGATAGAGATACAGAGAGAGAGAGGTGAAGATAGAGATACAGAGAGAGAGAGGTGAAGATAGAGATACAGAGAGAGAGAGGTGAAGATAGAGATACAGAGAGAGAGGTGAAGATAGAGATACAGAGAGAGAGGTGAAGATAGAGATACAGAGAGAGAGAGGTGAAGATAGAGATACAGAGAGAGAGGTGAAGATAGAGATACAGAGAGAGAGGTGAAGATAGAGATACAGAGAGAGAGGTGAAGATAGAGATACAGAGAGAGAGGTGAAGATAGAGATACAGAGAGAGAGAGGTGAAGATAGAGATACAGAGAGAGAGGTGAAGATAGAGATACAGAGAGAGAGGTGAAGATAGAGATACAGAGAGAGGTGAAGATAGAGATACAGAGAGAGAGAGGTGAAGATAGAGATACAGAGAGAGAGAGGTGAAGATAGAGATACAGAGAGAGAGGTGAAGATAGAGATACAGAGAGAGAGAGGTGAAGATAGAGATACAGAGAGAGAGAGGTGAAGATAGAGATACAGAGAGAGAGGTGAAGATAGAGATACAGAGAGAGAGAGGTGAAGATAGAGATACAGAGAGAGAGAGGTGAAGATAGATATACAGAGAGAGAGGTGAAGATAGAGATACAGAGAGAGAGGTGAAGATAGAGATGGAGAGAAAGCGAGAGAAATGGAAAGAGAGATGAGAGAGAGAGATGGAGAGAGGGATGGGGAGAGAGTAGTAGTAGTAGTAGTAGTAGTAGTTTATTTCAAACCATGCAATGTACAGATATCCACAAGACAAAATACTACGCACAAAACAATACACAATAATATGCAACACATACTGAGCTAAGCTTATACATTTCCATCCCCCACACACACATTTATACAAAACATTTCAACAAACTTTACAACAAACATTACAACAGCCTTGCTATTTTGAGCCTGATCTCCCAGCATCTCCAAAATACATACAGATGTGAGAACATAAGAATGTAACTTGACCCGCGGTATTCTAACAGGCGCTTTACGTCATTCCGCACCACCGCTCGCCTGCCCATAGGGGCGCAGTAATACCACTCATTGACCCATTGCTGTAGCTCATCTCGCACATTAGATGAGCCTACCGTTCTCAAACTCCTTGTTCTCTGTCTGGTTGTAATTTAATTATTACGAACAAAGCCTATCTATCTATAGTATCTATCTCTGTAACTGTCGCCGGGTCTATATCTGTTAACTCATGTGTCGGGACAAGTAGAAGTTTAATACAGTAGGCTAACTGAGTGTTCTCATATGGAACATGACATCAGGACGAGTAAGATGGCTAACGGAGATGACCAGAGATGTGTTTGAAATGGTTCACTCACTCCGTATTCCCTATGTAGTGCTACCATGGATGTATTGAGTGCGACTCATAGTGAACTACATGGGGAATGATTTAACAGTTTTGGGACACTACATGGAATGTAACTGCGTAAGATATTCATGACTCAAACAAGCAGACGCGCCGATCACTGATGGCAGCAGGTTGAAATATCAGGTAGTATTCAGGTTCCATGTTTAGTTGAATGATAAATCCCATACAAATGGTTGGAATTCTAATGATGTGCAAGTGTGATTTTGTCAACTTTAGTGCTGTCTGCTAATAGCAGGCTGTGAAGCTGCACGATAAGACCGTCATAGCAAGTTAGCTCACGACAGCAGCTTCATAATATTAACGGTAGCTGTCGGTGGCTAAAAAGCAGATAGCTAACTTTACAACGATGATTCCTGTAGCTATTTTGATTTTGATGCTATTAGTTCAACTTCTGTTTCTCGGGCAGGAACGGAGACGAACTCGCATTAGCAGCAAAGCAGCTAGAGGAATGATCTTAACATTAGCTAACTGCTTTAGCTACTGCTAGCTACCGTCTTCTTCACTTCTCATTCGGTAAAACATGTTACTGTTGTATTGTGGTATTGTGGAGTGCTTAGGTAGAAGCAGGAAGAGAAACCCGTCATGGGACCTTAAATCAGAAAAAATATGGAATGGTAGTGAACGGCGTGAGAAGCTATTGTAAGCTAGACTGCAACGTAAACAACTGTACCAGTTAGCTAACAACTTTGTGAACTCAAACTCCTTGTTCTCTGTCTGTATCTGTTAACTCATATGGAACAAGGTATCGGGACAAGTAGAGGTTTAATACAGTAGGCTAACTAGCTAGCTAGCAGAGTGTTCTCATATGGAACATGGCATCAGGACGAGTAAGCTAGCTAACAGGGCTGACCAGAGATGTGTTTGAAATGGTTCACTCGCTCCCTATTCCCTATGTAGTGTTACCCATATAGTGAACTACATAGGGAATAACTGCTTCAGATATTCATGGAATGTACACACCAGTTAGCTAGCAACTACGTGGACACAGGCTGATCTACTAAACGGAATTGGACCGAGGAGTGTTCTCATATGGAACTAGGCTAACACAGTTGTTTCAAGACCAGCAGTAACGTTTCTGGTTTCATTTTTGTCCTTCTCTTGGCTATTCTTGTTGGGGTGAATTGACCAGCTGTTCACAAATCGCCGGACGAGATGCCCGCTTCTATGACTGGATCTACACAGCAAACAAGCATAACAGTGCGTCATGAAGACCGACGACTTGCTACATTAGGCTACCTCCTTGAATACCCTGCTTAAGGTCTTTCATATTGAAATTCTCTTGATGGTCTGGGGAGTTGCGAGACGTGTTAAGGGAGTGCATCAGTCGTGATCCTTGACAGTAGGCTACCAGCCTGCGCTGCGCTCAGCACAAAGTTGGATGAATGGATGGACCCATTGGAATCCTGGAAAATGTTGATTGCGCTCTAAAATCATGAAAGCATAAATGTAATTCAGACGAGATCACTTTTGTCAAATTGAACATTTATATACAAGCGGCATAATATATGCATATGAATTTTGGCGGTGTGCTCTGTCCGGGGGGCCCCCTGCCTTCCACCGGCGTGGAAAGCGCTCCACCGGCGTGGAGCGCGTTAGCAGGGGGAGGCAATCTAGGTGTTCCCCCCCTCTGGGCCAAGCCCTTGGCCCAGAGAGCCAGGAAGGGGGAACGGCATCTAGCCCCCTGCCTCAATGACGATCAGAGTGGGCCGCGATCGGGAAGACGCTCGGAGGTAACTCAGCCCACTAAGACCGTCAAAGAGTGCCACAGGAGGACTGCTGTACATTATAGTCCCTGGTCCCCACGGGCCGACGCTTCGTGGGTTCCGCGGGAGATACAGCCAGCCTAGTGTCTCTGCGTCCATGGCGCCCACCACGGAAAGCCACAGAGACCAGCTAGCGGCTACTCTGGCATCCACCGGCCGACGCAGGTGGAATACCTGCAAACTACCCCCCAAAAGAACACACCAGCAACTCCGCGGCCCGCATGCGCAGAAGGGTTGACGGAGCGCTCTGACTGATGAGCCAGACATTTAATAGTGCACCAGCCACATGACCACCTGAATACGCAGTACCCCCCCAACCCAATGTCACAGTCCACTCATAGCTCTCTGGGCATCCAGAATGTGGAGCAGAACGTAGTGAAGTGAGACCATGCAGAGTCGTATTGTTTTAGTGTGGTCTTGGCTAGACCGGCCCTCATGTATCGGGAGGCGAATGACAGGAGGGGCATCAGGGCTTCATCCAGTCCAGAACCGTCTGCCAAAAAAAAGGGCAGACCAGGCCGGACGGAGCGCATCGGGGCATAAACGCGGAACTTCTGCAAATTAAACCGGGACAGCGAGTCAGCGATTATTATTGTCGAGGCCAGGGATGTGCACGGCGCGGAAAACGAAGTTCCCCTGCACGGACAGCCATGTGAGGCGGCGTATGAATTTGTTGATGAACGGAACGTTCGAACGACCATTGTTGATTATTGTAACTGTGGCCTCGTTGTCGCAGAAGAATAAAATACGTTTTCTAGACCACTGAGGTCCCCACAATATTGTAGCGACTACGATGGGATACAGCTCCATGAGCGCCGTGGAGCTGGCTTGGTTAGTTTGTGATGTCAGTTCGGTAGGCCAAGCGCTAGAAAACCAGTTAATACCGAATATACCCCCAAAACCCACCAAAGGCGCAGCATCAGTAAACAGCCGGAGGGACGCCGAAGAGTCATAGCTGTCGTTGTAGAAAAATGAAATGCCGTTCCACCCGTCGCACAACTGGGACCAGCCGGAGGTCCAAACGACAGCCCTCGTCTAAGCAGACCGGGTCCTGCAACCGCACGACGGACCGGGCCAGCTCGAGCAGCCGGGAAACGAATGAGCGGCCCTGCGGGATGACGCGCATCGCGAAGTTCAGATGCCCGAGCAGTGAGAGCAATTTTCGCTTAGTGATAACCAAACGCTCGCGCGCTTCACGCATGACGCACCGAACCCGATCCAGCTTATCGAGGGGCAGAGAGGCTTGCATTTCCACGCCATCCAGGAGGATGCCGAGAAACTCGAGCTGTGTGTGCGGGCCGACAGTCTTCTCGTCGGACAGAGGGACGCCCAGCCGGGAGAAAACGCCACGCAGGGCCGTGATACAGTGGCCCGGGTCGGCAGAGGGATAATCGACGAGCAGAAAATCGTCCAGCAGGTGGACAACGAACGTAGTCGGCAGTTATTCAGCAGGATCCAGCATAACGCCTCAGCGAGCGAGTCGAAAATCTTGGGGCTGCTCCGACAGCCAAAAGCCAGCCGAACCGAAAAATACATCAGGCCGCGCCACCGGACGCCGAACAAATGCCACTGCGACGGATGAAGGGGCATCACTTGAACGCGTCCGTTATGTCTGCCTTAGACAGCCACGCACCTCGACCGGCCGCTGTAATTAGCTTAATCGCGTGATCGACCGACGCGTAGCAGAGGGAAAAAGAAGGCAGGGGTATCAGGCTGTTAACGCTGGGAACCACGTCGTCTTGGGGGGCAGAAAGGTCGATAATCAACCGCTTTTTTACCCGAGTACTTACGAGTAGCAACGCCGAGTGGACTAAAGCGCGCGATAGAAACGGAGACGAGCTATACGGACCGATCATGAAGCCCTTCCTGACCTCCTTCTCCAGCAGCGCGTCCACAACCTCGGGCTCCCGAACAGCAGACAACAGATTTTTACGTGTGGGAAACAACAGACAGCCAGGCTAACCCCGCCAGAAAACCATGCACCAGTCCAGAGAGCAAATAACCGACAAAACAACGATTTGTCTTTTTTCTTTTCTCTCTCTCCCTTTCTATTATTGACGAACGGAATGGACGAACGATCATAGCTGATAAAATTCACGGTGCACCGTTATTGCAGAAGAGAAGCGTTTCCAAGACCACTGAGGGGCCCCGCAAAATATAACAACGATAGAGAAACTGCACGTCGCGCATAACACCCTATCCATCGTCCAGTCGACAAACCGATCATGTCATGCACGCAGCATTATAATCAGGTGAGTAGTCTTTGAAATAACGCAGAGGGCTAAATGCGAAGAGCGATGCAGGATCCCAACGCAGCGTAAAATGACACATCCGACATTGAAGCGTGACCAGCGCAGCATACATCCCTTTTAAATTTAGAAAGAAAAGCCCGTAAACCCTGCCCCAAACACCGCGGAGGAGCAGGCGACGAACGGAAATGGTGGAAGGAATAAGCACCGCGTTAAACTAAAACAGCCAGGATAGTCGCGCACACGCAGCAGATTGCAGCATAATGGCTTGTATCAAATGATGACAATGCATAATTTACAGTACGTTGCCCTAAGAAATCATGCAGTAGCCTGATGCTACTGACCCGAACTATTCATAAACCCAATAAACTGCAATAATTGGTAAGGCATCATCACCGTCGTTGTCCCCGAACGAGGTTTGGACATGCCGAAGCAATCGGCCATACAAGCCAGGCCTACCAGACAGGCGAGACAGCCGTAATATTATTATAAAATTCATCGTTTCTATATCTCTTTACTTACATTCATTTATTTATTTCACATATATCTCTATATTGTTTGTAACTCCGGAAGCAATTTCGATACGATCATGAACGTCAGGTCCCTACCAGATATGTAGGGGTGGGACGTATACCCACCTCCCATGTCCTCAGGAAAGCGCATTGTGCCGCCTCAGGGCATGAAATGCGCTATCAAACAAGCTTAGATTGATTGATGGGGACATACAGTAGCTAGCATTAGCCACACCGAACGGCTAACGCTAGCTGCGTGGAGGCACTCGCAATCATGGGTGCTAGCGAGTAGAGTGCAGTTCGGCCGGAACCCTCGGGCTGCAACAATTGAACGCGAGAATCATGAGCTAGTAACAAATAATCATGAGCTAGTATTAGCAATCCAACATAATGAATCATGAGCTAGTATTAGCAATCCAACATAATGAATCATGAGCTAGTATTAGCAATCCAACATAATGAATCACGAGCTAGTATCAGCAATCCAACATAATGAATCACGAGCTAGTATCAGCAATCTAACATAATGAATCATGAGCTAGTATTAGCAATCTAACATTGAATCATGAGCTAGTATTAGCAATCTAACAATGAATCATGAGCTAGTATTATCAATCTAACATAATGAATCATGAGCTAGTATTAGCAATCTAACATAATGAATCATGAGCTAGTATTAGCAATCTAACATAATGAATCATGAGCTAGTATTAGCAATCTAACATAATGAATCATGAGCTAGTATTATCAATCTAACATAATGAATCATGAGCTAGTATTAGCAATCTAACATAATGAATCATGAGCTAGTATTAGCAATCCAACATAATGAATCATGAGCTAGTATCAGCAATCCAACATAATGAATCACGAGCTAGTATCAGCAATCCAACATAATGAATCACGAGCTAGTATCAGCAATCTAACATAATGAATCATGAGCTAGTATTAGCAATCTAACATTGAATCATGAGCTAGTATTAGCAATCTAACAATGAATCATGAGCTAGTATTATCAATCTAACATAATGAATCATGAGCTAGTATTAGCAATCTAACATAATGAATCATGAGCTAGTATTAGCAATCTAACATAATGAATCATGAGCTAGTATTAGCAATCCAACATAATGACGCCCCGACGTGCAACACGGGAACCTTGACGAACGCCAGCTAGTTAGCAACGAGCAGGATAGCCCGTCATGCAGCCAGCGAATCCACGAACGAGCCGCGAGGGGAGGACTCAGATGAACCAAATACATAGAGAATCCACATAGCACGTCCACGCCCGAAACTGCAAACATTTCAATGGTGAATGCACCCGGCGCACATCGACAGTTGAGTAATGCGGCAGACGAGGCATGGACAACCTCCGACATCAGCGGGCCATGAATGAAACCCAGTGACCGGCGCGTAGCAATGCTTAAACGGACTCCAACGCAAGCTATGCGCGCAACTGAACCATACGCAAGCATGGCACGACGGTGCTACAGGAAGACGGGCACCTCGGCCTCGGAAACCGGCGCTCCACGACGCCAGTAAACGGACCCCCAAACCACGGACCGGAGAGACGACGCGGGCAGAGAGGAACGCAAGAGCAGAGAACGCGGAAGCAGCGAGGACACCGCGGGCAGCAGGTAGCAAACGCACCAAATCACAATATGAGCACGGAACGCGAGCAAGACGCGGAGCAGCGAGCGCGCAGACACGAGCAATAGCAGGAATGGCAGCGGACGCCAGAGCAGAGAACGCGGAAGCAGCGAGCATGCAATGCACAACCAGCAGTAAAGGCAAGCGCGAACAATGACATGTTTTGACAGCTTAAATACATGCGCTCTAGTGAGCTGACCAATGCTATGACAGCTACAGTCAGCTGGTGCTGCGTCATGCGTGACTGATTAACCTCTGCTGACCCCCCCGGCCGTGACGTACGTGCCTCGGCTGAATTTGCGTCGGAGACTTCATAAATGCAGCAACAGAAGTAGTCTAGATGAGATGGTGGTTTAAATGAATGGCAACACGTAGCCTAGAGGAAAACATAAATTTTAAATTGAGACTGGTGATAATGCTGATAATCTACAGTAGGGCCTACCTCTGGCTGAGTTCATGGTTACAACCATTCATCTCTTACACATGGGCCTATACAATACTTGCACAATCTACTTTGGACGTTAAATCCATCCATCTATCAATCAAACTAGCGAATTCAATCCAACACCTGTGGAATGGCCGGTCATGGCAAAGCACCCGCTAACGCAGGCTACCCCCCTCCCCACGATCCAGGGCTAGGAAACCGGTTCATCCAGTTTATTTGAATATAAAAGAATTTGGGGGGGGGGTTACAATAGTCTAGTCCAGGTTCGCTGGCAAGTGGCGAGCTAGTCAGATGGCGCATGCATGTGTGGACATTGTAGGCCGATTCTGTAAAACCTAAAGAATAAAAGTAGGCTACGTTCAACAATTATTGGAGTGGTCCAGTTGGATAGGCTAGTCTAATCTAAATAAATTGAGGACCTGTATTTTCAGTGTTTGCTGGTAGCGAATGCCACAGACAGGGAGGAAATCTATTTGTTTCATTGTTTAATTGTTTGTACTCTGTATGCACAAGATTTAATTATTAGTTTATTTATTTATTAGTTAATGTCCGGATATAATTGGCAGTAGGGCGGGAAAAAACCCTATCAAAGGCCAAGATTAGAAGGGATTTGAAGATGTAATTGGTCATTTTAAATGGGCCTACTTTATCTTTTGATGGCTATTTGAACGGACTGCATCGATCAATGCAATGACTCTCCATGTTTTTCAGTTTTACCCTTTTCATCAATAAAACATCATTTTTACAACCACGTCTCATTGATTGGGAAGGCATTTAGAGCTGCCGGTCTATTAGCCTACATTCGGACTCAGAGGATGACATAACTGTTTATTGAGAAACAATTGCTATATAAAGAAATACCACAATGCATGTAGTCTAGATATATTACATTATGGTTATACACTTTATGGTAGACTGCCCTCTCGCTCGCTAAGCAGGCTACATTGTGGCTGTTTTGTTCATCGCAGAAGCCTATAGCCTAGGCTACACATTAAAAAAATGTTTTTTTTATATAGGCCTAGAAGGAATCAGAATATGTGTTTATTTAATTTTAGCCTATTTTAATACAATTCAAATTCTGCTTAGAGGGAATTATTTTCAATTATGACATTATGACCTGAGCATAATTAATAATTATCTAAGTTAATATAGGCCTATGAGAACGCAATGCTTTTTACGGTAGGCTAGGCCTATGCGTCTTGTGATTGTACTGTAGCCTAGGCTACAACTTAAGGCTTATTAGGCCCTATTGAATTCCTTTCATAGCCTACTAGGCTACTCATTATTATCGAATTATCTAGTTGATATATGAATAAAACAATAAGCCGTTTTAATGGCTATGGGCTAGTTGTAGCTATACACGAGTTGATGCGCTCTGCTCTTACGCACGGTTGAGGCGGCAGCTCAAATACACTTCGCACATATCCTCTGCTATAGCCTCTCACAGACAGCTATGGTGCACTTCATGCATTGGTAGACAGTTCTGTTCTTGCTGCAGCTTGTCTTCACCATGCAGGTATTTTGGTGGGGGGTATTCTTCTGTGGACACTGCGAGGGGCGCCGCCGGTGGCTGTTTGGACGCCAGAGCGCGCAGCTCTTCAGCCAACTGTTCATGGAACGGCTGGCGGCCGGTATAAATAAATAAAAACATACACAATATTTTCTTAATTGAATGATCTTGAATATATATATATTCAAGATCATTCAAATAACAAAATATTGTGTATATTGTGCATGTGAACGCACTCACTGTCAAACCTGCCGCTATCTATGCACAAGATAGTTAATGTCCGGATATGATTGGCAATGAGTGATCTTTACTCATGGCGACTATGTCAATTCTGTATGGATCCACAAGTCGATCAAGCTTATTTTTTCTTTGTATCGTGCTGAAGCCATATAGCCTACTGCGCTCAGACTTGGCTACATTAGCTGGTGCCCCGTCTTCAAATTTACTTCCGGGGTTTACGAGTAGCCTACCAGTTGAATGCGTTCCAGAAACAAAACGCAAAACCCCCACGTTCACCACATCTTGACTAACAAATATATTTACAATACTGTTATTTTGCGCATTTGACCAAACAGCCACCACGTCTTGACCCGACGTCAGTTACCGAGATAGATAGGCCACTGTAGGCCTAGATATAAGTGTTCGTAATAATTAAATTACATCCAGATCGAGAAAACGTGTTTGAGAACAAGGTAATAATAACAATTAAACGTTATTTGTATAGCACCTTTCATACAGATAAATTCAGCTCAAAGTGCTTTACAAAAGAGCATTTCAATTAAAGAATGTGAAACTTAATGATGCTTCATTCGTAGACTATAGGAGAAAAACACTGAGCCCAGCCTGCTAAATCTACTCAAAGACGCCACCTGGCGGTGGTGCATCACTAAAACGAAATAACACGCGTCTGAAATCCCACAAGATTTCCAACGGGATTTCCCTGCCAAATACCGCAAAGGTGAAATGCTGCAGCATGTGACATTTCTAACTTCCCACATCTGTAACCTGCAGCCTGGCCAACTAATGCCAGACACCAAGGTCACCCTCCTCCATATACCTTTCCATCAAGTTCACCCTCCAACATATACCTTTCCATCAGGTTCACCCTCCAACATATACCTTTCCATCAGGTTCACCCTCCTCCATATACCTTTCCATCAAGTTCACCCTCCTCCATATACCTTTCCATCAAGTTCACCCTCCAACATATACCTTTCCATCAGGTTCACCCTCCAACATATACCTTTCCATCAGGTTCACCCTCCAACATATACCTTTCCATCAGGTTCACCCTCCAACATATACCTTTCCATCAGGTTCACCCTCCTCCATATACCTTTCCATCAGGTTCACCCTCCTCCATATACCTTTCCATCAAGTTCACCCTCCAACATATACCTTTCCATCAGGTTCACCCTCCTCCATATACCTTTCCATCAAGTTCACCCTCCAACATATACCTTTCCATCAAGTTCACCCTCCTCCATATACCTTTCCATCAGGTTCACCCTCCAACATATACCTTTCCATCAGGTTCACCCTCCTCCATATACCTTTCCATCAAGTTCACCCTCCTCCATATACCTTTCCATCAGGTTCACCCTCCAACATATACCTTTCCATCAAGTTCACCCTCCTCCATATACTTTTCCAATATTTCTTTTTAACTTCCTCTTAAACTGGTTTGTGTTTTTACTCAGCTTACCTCCTCATCTAGTCCATTCTATAAATTCACTCCGTGAACATATATACACATTGATTTGAAAGTAGTTCTTATACTTGGCTGTTGACGTTGTTGTTTCCCTCTGAGATTGTAGTGTTGACTTCCTATCCTCTCAGTAAGAGTGGATGGGATCTGGAAGAGCTTTGTTTGAAGCTTTGAAGATAATTTCAACAGTTCTTACTTTAATCAAGTCCCACAATGTTAAGGTTGACGCTGGCAGACAGGGCACTGAGAATGCAGCTTCTAAAAATCTATTTTCTGCCGTGAAACGGTTGTTTTCATCAATCTGTCTTTATGAATCGCTAGTTGTGCTTCCATAGAGCGAGGGCTTGTTGTGGTTTTCACATGCCTCTGTAATATGATCTTTAGAAAATAAATAAAGCTTCTCCACTTGCTCCAGCACGCATGCGCAGAGCAGCGCACAGACTGGCTCCAGTGTTTAAGTCCCGCCTAAAACACATTTGTCTTCCCTGCCGTTTTAATACTAAGTATCAGAGTAGCTCTTTATCATCTTTCATTATGCTTCTATTGTCCTATTATGTTGTCTACTGTGTTTTTTGTATTGATTGAAATGGAAAGCATGTTGGACAACTCTTGTTGTTTTAAATGTGCTCTATATATAATGTTGGATTGGATCGGTCATCAAGGTTGGGACTAGACTGAGCTGAGCTGCATGATGAGTGACGGAGGTGTGTGTGTGTGTGTGTGTGTGTGTGTGTGTGTCTCAGGATTCAGGGGCAGGTTCTAGAAAGGCCCTGTGTGTGTGTGTGTGTGTGTGTGTGTGTGTGTGTGTGTGTGTGTGTGTGTGTGTGTGTGTGTGTGTGTGTGTGTGTATGTGTCTCAGGATTCAGGGGCAGGTTCTAGAAAGGCCCTGTGTGTGTGTGTGTGTGTGTGTGTGTGTGTGTGTGTGTGTGTCTCAGGATTCAGGGGCAGGTTCTAGAAAGGCCCTGTGTGTGTGTGTGTGTGTGTGTGTGTGTCTCAGGATTCAGGGGCAGGTTCTAGAAAGGCCCTGTGTGTGTGTGTGTGTGTGTGTGTGTGTGTGTGTGTGTGTGTCTCAGTATTCAGGGGCAGGTTCTAGGAAAGCCCTGTGTGTGTGTGTGTGTGTGCGTGTGTGTGTGTGTGTGTGTGTCTCAGGATTCAGGGGCAGGTTCTAGGAAAGCCCTGTGTGTGTGTGTGTGTGTGTGTGTGTGTGTGTGTGTGTGTGTGTGTGTGTGTGTGTGTGTGTGTGTCTCAGGATTCAGGGGCAGGTTCTAGGAAAGCCCTGTGTGTGTGTGTGTGTGTGTGTGCGTGTGTGTGTGTGTGTGTGTGTGTCTCAGGATTCAGGGGCAGGTTCTAGGAAAGCCCTGTGTGTGTGTGTGTGTGTGTGTGTGCGTGTGTGTGTGTGTGTGTGTGTGTCTCAGGATTCAGGGGCAGGTTCTAGGAAAGCCCTGTGTGTGTGTGTGTGTGTGTGTGTGCGTGTGTGTGTGTGTGTGTGTGTGTCTCAGGATTCAGGGGCAGGTTCTAGGAAAGCCCTGTGTGTGTGTGTGTGTGTGTGTGTGTGTGTGTGTGTGTGTGTGTGTGTGTGTGTGTGTGTGTGTGTGTGTGTCTCAGGATTCAGGGGCAGGGTCTAGGAAAGCCCTGTGTGTGTGTGTGTGTGTGTGTGTTAGGATTCAGGGGCAGGGTCTAGGAAAGCCCTGTGTGTGTGTGTGTGTGTGTGTGTGTGTGTGTGTGTGTGTGTGTGTGTTAGGATTCAGGGGCAGGTTCTAGGAAAGCCCTGTGTGTGTGTGTGTGTGTGTGTGTGTGTGTGTGTGTGTGTGTTAGGATTCAGGGGCAGGTTCTAGGAAAGCCCTGTGTGTGTGTGTGTGTGTGTGTGTGTGTGTGTGTGTTTTTAGAAACATGTTTCTAAATCAAAATATAAGTCCTCATAGTAACTTTGCTAGAACAGCTATGGTACCTCTATTTCTCCCGTGTCATAATATCTAATATATTATCTGCAACCATGTGACACAGGCAGCGTGGTGTACTAGTAATGGTTTTCCAAACCCAGCAATAAACATGTATTACTATAAATATAATTGAAAAGATAAACATTTTACACTCAAACCAATAAACTAAACTCTAAACTAATACATGCCTATGTTGTAGGGTTTGTGTTAGTTTGGACCGGTTGCATTTTAGCTGCGGAACGTGAGAACGCGCTCGGTCAAATTGATTAACTTATTGGGTGGTAAAGTGGTTAAAAAGCCTTTAATCCATATGTAGGAAACAATAAAAACTGAAACATGTAGGTGTTTTTATTGTAGGCCTATATAGCCCGATGGATTAAAGGGGTAGGTGTTTTTATTGTAGGCCTATATAGCCCGATGGATTAAAGGGGTAGGTGTTTTTATTGTAGGCCTATATAGCCCGATGGATTAAAGGCTTTTTAAACACTGTGTGCTTGTTAACCCAGAAATAACTCAGAAAGTTGTCAGGAGTCCGTAATCCAAAGTTTCTGCTTTCTATTTCCTTTTCCAAACAAATCGGAGGGGTCATATCATGTCACTGCTTCAGCACAACCATTAAACACAAATTATATAGGTCTATTCAAATTAGGACCATGTGTGAGCCACTACAATAAAGCGTAGCGTAGGCCTAAAGGGTTCAAAAAAGTGTGCGCCTCTAGAACGCGCTAGGGCCTATGGACAAAAAGAACATTACAAATGTTCAATAAACAATATTCCAACAACCCAAATATTCAATTCATAAGCTACATATTCAATCAATCATGCATTTGCACAGCAAATATGACATAAAGCCAAATTAAATGTAGCCTAGGCTAATAAGCCGAGGAAAATGACTGTAGGTCTAATTGTCAGCCTATAGCCTACTCAAGTTTCAACAGTGCTTAAACCATGGGTAAGTAGGGTATTGTAGTAAAATTATTTTAAAAAAAATCTTCTTCTAAAAAAAAATCTGTTTAAATAGTTTATTATTGTTATATCAGAGATAAGGACTTAGATTATAGCCTATCCTAGGCCTAAACTAGACTACTCTGTTGTGCTGATAACTGAACGGCATGGATCAAACATTTAAATTAGGTGGTTGTGTTCTTGCTACAGTGCTACGTTTACCATAAATAGTTTGTTATAACTTTTAGCTTCGAACTATAATGCTAGCAGTTAGCTGTATAGCCAGCCGTACTCTGTAGCTCACTAGCCTATTGAAGCTAGCACACATCTTAGCAAAGTTGAGGATGGCCTGGTGTTCACAGACCTGCCCCCCATCGCCTCTGACCCGAGGGGGCAGACCACACAACCAGCTATGCATGCCGAGGGGGCAGACCACACAACCAGCTATGCATGCCGAGGGGGCAGACCACACAACCAGCTATGCATGCCGAGGGGGCAGACCACACAACCAGCTATGCATGCCGAGGGGGCAGACCACACAACCAGCTATGCATGCCGAGGGGGCAGACCACACAACCAGCTATGCATGCCGAGGGGGCAGACCACACAACCAGCTATGCATGCCGAGGGGGCAGACCACACAACCAGCTATGCATGCCGAGGGGGCAGACCACACAACCAGCTATGCATGCCGAGGGGGCAGACCACACAACCAGCTATGCATGCCGCGGGGGCAGACCACACAACCAGCTATGCATGCCGCGGGGGCAGACCACACAACCAGCTATGCATGCCGCGGACCGCACAACTCAGCCCTTGTAGCTAGCAACACTCACCAACGTTTCTCGGAGCAACCTCTTGGCCTCTTGGTAAAAGAACAAGTCGGCTTGCGTTCTGAAATATACTCTCTGGACTTGATCAGTTGTGTTTCAGTCGTTAAAATATACTTTCATAATTATTTCATATTTCAAAATAGCCGGATATTATATAGGCTAGTGAGAGGCTGAGCATGCATAGCTGAAATAGCTAGCATTAATATACTACACTGAGCTAACAAGCAAGCTACCGGTCCTCGTCTGCTCAAACAAACGCTACAGTTCACATAGGCTATTGCAGCAGGTAGGCTACGACAAGAAAACAAAATCCAATAACTGTCTCAATAAACCAGTTAACTAGGGACAAAAGCCCTCGGTGCTGCTTACGTTCGTTGTCTGCCTAGTGCCTACTATCAGCGCGCTCCAAACTTTCTCGTGTTGTCTAGACGTCTAGACAGACAGCTCTCTCTCTCTCTCTCTCTCTCTCTCTCTCTCTCTCCGTGTTGTCTAGACGTCTAGACAGACAGCAGGTGCGAGACTGCAAGCGCGTGCGCCTCTGTCTCTCTCTCTCTCCCTCTGTCTCTCTCTCTCTCTCGCCTCTGTCTCTCTCTCTCTCTCCCTCTCCCTCTGTCTCTCTCTCTCTCTCCCTCTGTCTCTCTCTCTCTCTCCCTCTGTCTCTCTCTCTCTCTCCCTCTGTCTCTCTCTCTCTCTCCCTCTCTCTCTCTCTCTCTCTCTCCCTCGTCGTGTCATGTCAACAAGCAGACAGAACGTGCGCGTATCGCTCGCTCATACAGTATTTGACTGTTCTCCCTCCTCCCGAATATTTTTTACAATATTCGTACGAATTTACTATTCGGGAAAAAGCTACTATTTGTACTCATCCGAATACCGTATTCGTATTCGGGCACACCCCTACTACATACAGATCTACATATAGAGCTACATACAGATCTACATATAGAGCTACATACAGATCTACATATAGAGCTACATACAGATCTACATATAGAGCTACATACAGATCTACATATAGAGCTACATACAGATCTACATATAGAGCTACATACAGATCTACATATAGAGCTACATACAGATCTACATATAGAGCTACATACAGATCTACATATAGAGCTACATACAGATCTACATGTAGATGGGTTCGCGGCCTATGTCACAGCAGAGTGAGCACGCAGCCTCTAGGCATAAAGCAAACGAACTCGCCACAGTAGCCAGGAGCTCCGTTTCCTGTAGCTAATTATGCCTCAAAGCTGCTGTGAACTGTACAAACAGAAAAGGACAAGATGATGGCCTCAGATTCTTCAGCATCCCCTCGAGATGTCACCCTTTTCAGAGGAACCGCGGAAAGCTGTGGTTTAAAGCCATAAAGAGAGCAGATTGGGGACCCGATGGTCCAACAAACACACTTTTTTGTGTGGTGCGCACTTCTTCTCTGGTAAGTTATCTAGTTAACGTCACCTCTGGGGGGGTTTTCTCAGCAAATTACATTGATTTGACTGTTGGTTTAGCTATTTATTTGTTTACTTACCGGTAATATAAGATTTAAATATTCCCATCTACAGATGTGGGAACATAAGAATGTAACTTGACCCGCGGTATTCTAACAGGCGCTTTACGTCATTCCGCACCACCGCTCGCCTGCCCATAGGGGCGCAGTAATACCACTCATTGACGAACTCGCATTAGCAGCAAAGCAGCTAGAGGAATGATCTTAACATTAGCTAACTGCTTTAGCTACTGCTAGCTACCGTCTTCTTCACTTCTAAAACTAAAACATGACACCGTTGTGTTGTGGTATTGTGGAGGGCTTAGGCAGAAGCAGGAAGAGAAACCACTTTTGCCCCATATAAGTAAAATAATGGTCTCACAAGCATTTTCGATTGTAAAATTGTGTTCACTTGTTTTAGTTTGCAAACATATGCAATTTTCTTAGCATTCCCAGCTTTGTATGTAGTTTTAATGTGAAAGATACATCTTGAATGCAGTCAAGACAAATTATTTTGCCTCTTAACTTTTGTCAAACCCCCTGGTTCCAGTCAATCGGATTATAGGCTATAGGCTACTTTTGTTTACAATGACGTTACCTTATGAACACAAATAGCTTAACCTATAGGCCTACATAAAAACAATAGCCTAAAACCATGTTTATTTACAATGTATTTTCTTTCATTGATAGCATGCCAATAGTTAGGGTGAGGAACGACGCGCGGTCTCTTTAGCCCTGAGACCATCAGGCAGGCAGCTCAGGAGGTCTTTGAAGGCTATATATATTATTATGATATTATGTCTAATAATACATTTGTTGAAAGTACACAGGCTGATCTACTATACGGAATTGGACCGAGGAGTGTTCTCATATGGAACTAGGCTGCACATGCCCGCCCGCGACAAGAGCTGAATTGTAGTCAGCTTTCCCCACTGCGCGCAGGACGCGTGCTTCCCCCGCTGATCCGAGCGAGAACGCAGGCGGAATGTCGCTCCCCGTCTGAAACGGCCTTGACTCCTGGAATCCCAAGGTCTTTCATATTGAAATTCTCTTGATGGTCTGGGAAGTTGGGAGACGTGTTAAGGGAGTGCATCAGTCGTGAGCCTTGACAGTAGATACCAGCCTGCGCTGCGCTCAGAACAAAGTTGGATGAATGGATGGACTTATTGGAATCCTGGAAAATGTTTATTGCGCTCTAAAATCATGAAAGCATAAATGTAAAAATGCAGCAACAGAAGTAGTCTAGATGAGATGGTGGTTTAAATGAATGGCAACACATAAATTGAGACATACATTGAGACTTGTGATAATGCTGATAATCTACAGTAGGGCCTACCTCTGGCTGAGTTCATGGTTACAGCCATTCATCTCTTGCACATGGGCCTATACAATACTTGCACAATCTACTTTGGACGTTAATCCATCCATCTATCAATCAAACTAGCGAATTCAATGGCCGGTCATGGCAAAGCACCCGCTAACGCAGGCTACCCCCCTCCCCACGATCCAGGGCTAGGAAACCGGTTCATCCAGTTTATTTGAATATAAAAGCATTTGGGGGGGGGGGGGTTACAATAGTCTAGTCCAGGTTCGCTGGCGAGTGACGAGCTAGTCAGATGGCGCATGCATGTGTGGACATTGTAGGCCGATTCTGTAAAACCTAAAGAATAAAAGTAGGCTACGTTCAACATTCATTGGAGTGGTCCAGTTGGATAGGCTAGTCTAATCTAAATAAATTGAGGACCTGTATTTTCAGTGTTTGCTGGTAGCGAAACCCTATCAAAGGCCAAGATTAGAAGGGATTTGAAGATGTAATTGGTCATTTTAAATGGGCCTACTTTATCTTTTGATGGCTATTTGAACGGACTGCATCGATCAATGCAATGACTCTCCATGTTTTTCAGTTTTACCCTTTTCATCAATAAAACATCATTTTTACAACCATGTCTCATTGATTGGGAAGGCATTTAGAGCTGCCGGTCTATTAGCCTACATTCGGACTCAGAGGATGACATAACTGTTTATTGAGAAACAATTGGCTATATAAAGAAATACCACAATGCATGTAGTCTAGATATATTACATTATGGTTATACACTTTATGGTAGACTGCCCTCTCGCTCAGGCTACATTGTGGCTGTTTTGTTCATCGCAGAAGCCTATAGGCTACACATTAAAAAAATGTTTTTTTTATATAGACCTAGAAGGAATCAGAATATGTGGACATTTAATTTTAGCCTATTTTAATACAATTCAAATTCTGCTTGAGGGAATTATTTTCAATGGACATTATGACCTGAGCATAATTAATAATTATCTAAGTTAATATAGGCCTATGAGAACGCAATGCTTTTTACGATAGGCTAGGCCTATGCGTCTTGTGATTGTACTGTAGCCTAGGCTACAACTTAAGGCTTGCCCTATTGAATTAAATACTCATTATTATCTGATTATCTAGTTGATATATGAATAAAACAATAAGCCGTTTTAATGGCTATGGGCTAGTTGTAGCAATACACGAGTTGATGCGCTCTGCTCTTACGCACGGTTGAGGCGGCAGCTCAAATACACTTCGCACATATCCTCTGCTATAGCCTCTCACAGACAGCTAGGTGCACTTCATGCATTGGTAGACAGTTCTGTTCTTGCTGCAGCTTGTCTTCACCATGCAGGTATTTTGGTGGGGGGTATTCTTCTGTGGACACTGCGAGGGGCGCCGCCGGTGGCTGTTTGGACGCCAGAGCGCGCAGCTATTCAGCCAACTGGAGGATGTCGCGTCTGGGGAGGCTCTGTGTCTCTCCACCAGTCCCCAGCGAGTCCAAGCTCCCCCAATGAATAATACTTATTTATAATAGCCTACATAGCGCGAAACTGTGCATATAATAGGCTGTAGCCAGCGCGAAACTGCGCATTCCCTATAGCCGTTCATTGAACAGCTGGCGGCCGGTATAAATAAATAAAAACATACACGATATTTTGTTATTTGAATGATCTTGAATATATATATATATTCAAGATCATTCAAATAACAAAATATTGTGTATGTTTTTTTCATTTATAATTTAACAATAGGGGGTGCAACAGAACACAATTTTAGGGAAAGTCATTGACAGGCGGACTTCAATGTTTTATTAAAATATAGTTATGTGCAAATGAAAACCCACAATCGTCCTATGGACCTTACCCCGATTTTGGAAATCAGATAAAGGCGTTCACAAGACCATTTCAATAATCGCATTATTACAATTATCGGTTGATGTCTCACTGTCAAACCTGCCGCTATGCACAAGATAGTTAATGTCCGGATATGATTGGCAATGAGTGATCTTTACTCATGGCGACTATTTCAATTTTGTATGGATCCACACCTCCGATCAAGCTTATTTTTTCTTTGTATCGTGCTGAAGCCATATAGCCTACTGCGCTCAGACTTGGCTACATTAGCTGGTGCCCTGTCTTCAAATTTACTTCCGGGGTTTACGAGTAGCCTACCAGTTGAATGCGTTCCAGAAACAAAACGCAAAACCCTCACGTTCACCACATCTTTACTAACAAATATATTTACAATACTGTTATTTTGCGCATTTGACTTAACAGACACCACGTCTTGACCCGACGTCAGTTGCCGAGATAGATAGGCTAATGTAGGCCTAGATATATTATAGGTGTTCGTAATAATTAAATTACATCGAGATGGAGAAAACATGTGTTTGAGAACAAGGTAATAATAACAATTAAACGTTATTTGTATAGCCCCTTTCATACAGATAAATTCAGCTCAAAGTGCTTTACAACAGAGCATTTCAATTAAAGAATGTGAAATTTAATGATGCTTAATTCGTAGACTATAGGAGAAAAACACTGAGCCCAGCCCGCTAAATCTACTCAAAGACGCCACCTGGCGGTGGTGCATCACTAAAACGAAATAACACCGTCTGAAATCCCACGAGATTTCCAACGGGATTTCCCTACCAAATACCGCGAGGTGAAATGCTGCAGCATGTGACATTTCTAACTTCCCACATCTGTAGGAGCCAGTTGAAATTAGTTAGTAACGTAGCTAACGTTAGCTACCTACTAATCTATCAGCTAGCGCTAGCTAGCGCAGCTGAACGTTAGCTAGCCCTAACGTTTACTAGCTGACACCACAACCAGCTAACGTTAACTAGAATTGTGGGTGATGAAACAGTCATTGTTTTAAGTAGCCTGCCATTTCAAAAAAAATACTCATAATTATTACAGTGTTTGTTTCCAGTTACTCTGAATTAGCTAATGTTAGTGTGTTAGTGTGAATCCCCTTCTCATGACCCACCACTGGTTTTCTTGTCAGGAGAACCATCGATGGATTGTGAAAGTCCAGATAGATTTTGTCCCTTCTAGATTTTCTTATGCCACCAACAGTGAGCCGTCCTATGCAAGGGAGACATCTTTAATTTATATCAAGTTGTGAAATGTTTTTGCATTTGGGCAGTTGGGTTAGCTTGTAGACTATAGTCAGAACCAATTTCTGGTTGTGGTGTATTAAGATATGTCAGAAAGCGCAGACGTGAAAACCTGGACTCGCATGAGCCAAGATGCAACCCTGGAGGTTGATGGTCCTCCTGAAAATCATGAATGTAAGTTTTACTGTTCATATTAGAGGAAACTGTAATGTGTGTGTCTCTCTCTCTCTCCCTCTCTCATTCTCCCTCCTCTCTCTCTCCCCAGTCCAGATTCCAGTATATGATGATGATGATATGACGGTATATCTTTACTGTAGTAAATGAGTGTGGAGATCAAAGCCTGGTATGCTGACTTCTGATCTGCTGTGTGTGTGTGCGCGCTGTGACGGTTTGACTATTTTTATAATGTGGTTGCCAGTCAGGCTAAACCTGACAATAAAAGATTTAAGGTTCTTTTTTATCCCCTATGGTCAGTCAACCTCACAAAGGGTGCATGTATCAGCTCTTTTATATTATATTTGTATATTTTATAGTATATTGACTTCTCATGAACCCTCATACAGGTACCAATGTTTCCGTTCTTAATATTAAATTATATTTTTCTCATAACCATTATACCACACATTTAAATAATACACCGTACCAATGCGTTGCATTCAATAGGGCAAATAAGGCACATGCACACGTAATATACGGAGCAAAATCAAAATATATTCAACCAAAGCATGCAATTAAACAAAACAAATTGCAGTTCATTCGCATAGGCCGTCACCATAAATCAATCACAAATCGAAAATATATCGCACCAATCAGTCAGATCCAGAGCTACACAGTCCAATTCCGACAGCGCAAAACATCACAAAAATTAAGAGTCCTTGGCTCAGTTCAGTCTTTGGATCTGTAGGCTACAACTTAAATCTCGACCAGCACAAACAAAATAACAATTCCACTCACGACACCGTCACTGTCACCCCGTAAGTTTCAGCAGTAGGCTACAGTGAATAATCGCTAGTTTGTAAATCCCGCAGCTGAATGCTATTCCTTGGGTGGTTATTATCAATGAAACCATTCAAACAAAGGACGGTCTAGCCACTTCCTTGTTTTGTCGCGCGCTACTAGGGAATAAGGGAAGAGCCTCTAAATAAACCACTGGAATTGGTTGAGTGGATTTGGTGACAGATGATTGGTGGAAAAAAGTGAGTGATGGTTTGGGAGTCAACTACATCGGGTAGGGCGGTGACCGAGACGGAATCGTCACACTGCACATATACTCGTCTCATCAATTACCTTGACTGTTAGGCCTACATGTCGTAGATAAAGCTTACTTGTCCCCATTTGAACTCAGATGTACAGTTAGTCAGCATTTTGTGCACATATGTGAATGATATAATGGAATAGGAATGATGTAAATAAATAAATAAGTAACGTCTGTGTTGCAGATGAAAACACTGATGTGCAGAGAGAACTACAGCAACTACACATGGTCTGGCTCTTCTGAAGCTGTGTCAGTGTCAGAGTCTGCGGTGGCTATGCTGGTTAAAACTGCAGCTTTTGGGAAAATCCCTTGCAACGCCTGAATGTCCTCGAGTGTGATAACTGTAACATTGTAAATAAAACCATCAGAGAAGGCCTATATATTTCATTAATGGTTTCTCCATTAGATATACACTCGGTTTCTCCATCAGATATACACTCGGTTTCTCCATCAGATAGCTGTAGATCTGAGGCTTAATACATCCATGATCTGAGGCCATTCAATGCAAGGCCATTTGGACATATCGTCTATCAAGAGATGGTCAGGGATGGAGTAGGGCTCCGGGAGGCTGTTGCCATCAGCTAGCACCACATTTTTCATATATTCATGGTAATCGGAGCCAGTTAAGCCAGCAACATATGTAGGCTACTAATGTTACTCATGGCGATCAATGTTGGTGTTTGTGATCTTTAGCTAATGTTAGCTAAAAACAAGCTTGTCTGAAGTAAACACGGATGTAAATGTGTTTCTATGGCAGCATAAATCCAACAAAATCAAATGAACTTTATTTATATTCACAGTACAGTATTCATAGTCCCGTATCAACAAGCTGAATGGAGCTACTGTATAACGTTATCTCAATGTGTGGAACGTTAGCTTTGTGCCTAGTGGTTGCGTGCGCATCCTCCTTTGTTTGTAAACACAGAAATCATCTATAGAGCTACATACAGATCTACATATAGAGCTACATACAGATCTACATATAGAGCTACATACAGATCTACATATAGAGCTACATACAGATGAGGCCAGACACTGCAATATCCTCCCTGCTGCTAGACCCTGGATTAACACTGATAACCGCACACCAATATCGTCATAGTGCTATGAATAACTGGATGAACAATGAGTGTGATGGTATTCAGGTTTGTGTGTGTGTGTGTGTGTGTGTGTGAGTGTGTGTGTGTGTGTGTGTGTGTGTGTGAGTGTGTGTGTGAGTGTGTGTGTGTGTGTGTGTGTGTGTGTGTGTGTGCTTGGACACTCCACAGCCAGGGATATATCATCACATCACTGAGACAACAGAATGGCCGTTAGCATTTCTCCCTTCACCCGGCGTAAACCCATCCCTTCTACAAGAACTATTCAAAACCCATCCCTTCTACAAGAACTATTCAAAACCCATCCCTTCTACAAGAACTATTCAAAACCCATCCCTTCTACAAGAACTATTCAAAACCCATCCCTTCTACAAGAACTATTCAAAACCCATCCCTTCTACAAGAACTATTCAAAACCCATCCCTTCTACAAGAACTATTCAAAACCCATCCCTTCTACAAGAACTATTCAAAACCCATCCCTTCTACAAGAACTATTCAAAACCCATCCCTTCTACAAGAACTATTCAAAACCCATCCCTTCTACAAGAACTATTCAAAACCCATCCCTTCTACAAGAACTATTCAAAACCCATCCCTTCTACAAGAACTATTCAAAACCCATCCCTTCTACAAGAACTATTCAAAACCCATCCCTTCTACAAGAACTATTCAAAACCCATCCCTTCTACAAGAACTATTCAAAAGCAACCCGCTGAACCATGCATGTCATGGAAACTGAATGAATACTGTGTGTGTGTGTGGGTGTCTCTGTGTGTGTGTGTGTGTATACAGTATATATGTGTGTGTGAGCACACGCGTGTGTGTGTGTGTGCATGCATGTGTGTGCGTGTGTGCATGTGTGTTTGTGCATGTGTGTGTGTGCGTGTGTGTGTGCTGAACTGCAGAAGACAAGCTAGTATCTAGAGAGAATACAGGAGAGGAGGAGAGAGAAGAGGAGAGAGGAGGGTCGAGGGGAGGGGAGAGGAGAAGGAGAGGAGGAGGAGAGAAGGAGGAGGAGATAAGAGGAGATGAGAGGAGGGTCGAGGGGAGGAGAGAGGAGAGGAGGAGGAGAGGAGGAGGAGAGGAGGAGGAGAGACGAGACAATCAGGTGCAACACAACATTAACCCAGTTTGCTGCGACATCATGTGTGTCCCCTAAGCAGAGCAGGTGTGTCAACCAGGCTGGTCTCAGATCAGATCTACAGCCTCCCAGCAGCTACAGCAGAGGATGGACAGACCAGACTACTGACCAGACTACTGACCAGACCAGGCTACTGACCAGACTACTGACCAGACTACTGACCAGACTACTGACCAGACCAGACTACTGACCAGACTACTGACCAGACCAGGCTACTGACCAGGCTACTGACCAGACTACTGACCAGACCAGGCTACTGACCAGACTACTGACCAGACTACTGACCAGACCAGGCTACTGACCAGACTACTGACCAGACTACTGACCAGACTACTGACCAGACCAGGCTACTGACCAGACCAGGCTACTGACCAGACTACTGACCAGGCTACTGACCAGACTACTGACCAGACTACTGACCAGACTACTGACCAGACCAGGCTACTGACCAGACTACTGACCAGACTACTGACCAGACCAGGCTACTGACCAGACTACTGACCAGGCTACTGACCAGACTACTGACCAGACTACTGACCAGACCAGACTACTGACCAGACTACTGACCACACTACTGACCAGACCAGGCTACTGACCAGACTACTGACCAGACTACTGACCAGACCAGGCTACTGACCAGACTACTGACCAGGCTACTGACCAGGCTACTGACCAGACTACTGACCAGACCAGACTACTGACCAGACTACTGACCACACTACTGACCAGACCAGGCTACTGACCAGACTACTGACCAGACTACTGACCAGACCAGGCTACTGACCAGACTACTGACCAGACTACTGACCAGACCAGGCTACTGACCAGACTACTGACCAGGCCAGACTACTGACCAGACTACTGACCAGACCAGGCTACTGACCAGACCAGGCTACTGACCAGGCTACTGACCAGACTACTGACCAGACTACTGACCAGACCAGGCTACTGACCAGACTACTGACAAGACTACTGACCAGACTACTGACCAGACCAGGCTACTGACCAGGCTACTGACCAGACTACTGACCAGACTACTGACCAGACTACTGACCAGACCAGGCTACTGACCAGACTACTGACCAGACTACTGACCAGACTACTGACCAGGCTACTGACCAGACTACTGACCAGACTACTGACCAGACTACTGACCAGACCAGGCTACTGACCAGACTACTGACCAGACCAGACTACTGACCAGACTACTGACCAGACCAGACTACTGACCAGACTACTGATCAGACCAGACTACTGACCAGACTACTGACCAGACCAGACTACTGACCAGACCACACTACTGACCAGACTACTGACCAGACTACTGACCACACTACTGACGAGACTACTAACCAGAACAATCACGCTTGTCTACAGACACATACAGTGACAGATAGACAGACAGACAGAGAGACAGATAGACAGACAGACAGAGAGACAGACAGACAGACAGACAGACAGACAGGCAGGTAGACAGAGAGACAGACAGACTGTACTCTGCTTACAGAGTACTAGACACCACAATAAGACACATACAGTAAAACCATCATTAATCTGAAATTCACTAATTCATCATCTTACCATGACCGAAGCTGCTGAGGCTGGAATACATATGAGTCCCTCTCTCTCTCTGTCCCATTCTCTCTCTGTGTCCCTCCCTCCCTCTCTCTCTCTCTCTGTCCCATTCTCTCTCTGTGTCCCTCCCTCCCTCTCTCTCTCTCTCTGTCCCATTCTCTCTCTGTGTCCCTCCCTCCCTCTCTCTCTCTCTCTGTCCCATTCTCTCTCTGTGTCCCTCCCTCCCTCTCTCTCTCTCTCTGTCCCATTCTCTCTCTGTGTCCCTCCCTCCCTCCCTCTCTACCTCCCTCCCTCTCTCTCTCTGTCCCATTCTCTCTCTGTGTCCCTCCCTCCCTCTCTCTCTCTCTCTGTCCCATTCTCTCTCTGTGTCCCTCCCTCCCTCCCTCTCTCTCTCTGTCCCATTCTCTCTCTGTCTCCCTCCCTCCCCCTCTCTCTCTCTCTCTCTCTCTCTCTGTCCCATTCTCTCTCTGTGTCCCTCCCTCCCTCTCTCTCTACCTCCCTCCCTCTCTCTCTCTGTCCCATTCTCTCTCTGTCTCCCTCCCTCCCTCTCTCTCTCTCTCTCTCTCTCTCTCTGTCCCATTCTCTCTCTGTGTCCCTCCCTCCCTCTCTCTCTCTCTCTGTCCCATTCTCTCTCTGTGTCCCTCCCTCCCTCCCTCTCTCTCTACCTCCCTCCCTCCCTCTCTCTCTCTGTCCCATTCTCTCTCTGTCTCCCTCCCTCCCTCTCTCTCTCTCTCTCTCTCTCTCTCTCTCTCTCTGTCCCATTCTCTCTCTGTGTCCCTCCCTCCCTCTCTCTCTCCCTCCCTCCCATTCTCTCTCTGTCACCCTCCCTCCCTCTCTCCCTCCCTCCCTCCCTCCCATTCTCTCTCTGTGTCCCTCCCTCCCTCCCTCTCTCTCTCCCTCCCTCCCTCCCATTCTCTCTCTGTCTCCCTCCCTCCCTCTCTTTCTACCTCCCTCCCTCCCTCTCTCTCTCTGTGTCCCTCCCTCCCTCTCTCTCTCCCTCCCTCCCATTATCTCTCTGTCTCCCTCCCTCCCTCTCTCTCTACCTCCCTCCCTCCCTCTCTCTCTCTGTGTCCCTCCCTCCCTCTCTCCCTCCCTCCCATTCTCTCTCTGTCTCCCTCCCTCCCTCTCTCGCTCCCTCCCTCCCTCCCATTCTCTCTCCGTGTCCCTCCCTCTCTCTCTCTCTCCCTCCCTCCCATTCTCTCTCTGTCTCCCTCCCTCCCTCTCTCTCTCCCTCCCTCCCTCCCTCCCTCCCATTCTCTCTCTGTGTCCCTCCCTCCCTCTCTCTGTCCCTCTCCCTCCCTCCCTCCCATTCTCTCTCTGTGTCCCTCCCTCTCTCTCTCTCTCTCTCTCTCTCCCTCCCTCCCATTCTCTCTCTGTGTCCCTGCCTCTCTCCCTCCCTCCCTCTCTCCCTCTCTCTCCCTCCCATTCTCTCTGTGTATCCCTCCCTCCCTCCCTCTCTCTTCCTCTCTCTCTCTCTCTCCCCCCCCCCCCCTCCCTCTCTCTCTCTCCCTCTAGGTTCTCTACTCTGCTCCGGAGAAAAAAAACAAAAGGCCAGTCAGATCTATCATGTCACACACATGCATGCATGGATACACACACACACACACACGGGGACACACACACACGCACACATGCATGGACACAAACACATGCAAATATGGACACACACACGCATGGCACACGTGCATATGGACACACACACATACACACACAACGCATGTCCCTCTGTCCTTTGGCAGCACAGCCAGTGAAGAGTGATGAGGGATGAATAAGAGGAGAGGAGAGGAAGAGAGGAGGGACAAGACCAGTACTCCACCAGGACCAGGACTACACCAGGACCAGGACTCCACCAGGACCAGGACTACACCAGGACCAGGACTACACCAGGACCAGGACTACACCAGGACCAGGACTACACCAGGACCAGGACTACACCAGGACCAGGACTACACCAGGACCAGGACTACACCAGGACTACACCAGGACCAGGACTACACCAGGACCAGGACTACACCAGGACCAGGACTACACCAGGACCAGGACTCCACCAGGACCAGGACTACACCAGGACCAGGACTCCACCAGGACCAGGACTACACCAGGACCAGGACTACACCAGGACCAGGACTACACCAGGACCAGGACTACACCAGGACCAGGACTACACCAGGACCAGACCAGTACTCCACCAGGACCAGGACTACACCAGGACTCCACCAGGACCAGGACTACACCAGGACCAGGACTACACCAGGACCAGGACTACACCAGGACTCCACCAGGACCAGGACTACACCAGGACCAGGACTACACCAGGACTACACCAGGACCAGGACTACACCAGGACTACACCAGGACCAGGACTACACCAGGACCAGGACTCCACCAGGACCAGGACTACACCAGGACCAGGACTACACCAGGACCAGGACTCCACCAGGACCAGGACTACACCAGGACCAGGACTACACCAGGACTACACCAGGACCAGGACTACACCAGGACCAGGACTACACCAGGACTACACCAGGACTACACCAGGACCAGGACTACACCAGGACCAGGACTACACCAGGACTACACCAGGACCAGACCAGTACTCCACCAGGACCAGGACTACACCAGGACCAGGACTACACCAGGACCAGGACTACACCAGGACCAGGACTACACCAGGACTACACCAGGACCAGGACTACACCAGGACTACACCAGGACCAGGACTACACCAGGACTACACCAGGACTACACCAGGACCAGGACTACACCAGGACTACACCAGGACCAGGACTACACCAGGACTACACCAGGACCAGGACTACACCAGGACTACACCAGGACCAGGACTACACCAGGACTACACCAGGACCAGGACTACACCAGGACCAGGACTACACCAGGACCAGGACTACACCAGGACTACACCAGGACCAGGACTACACCAGGACTACACCAGGACTACACCAGGACCAGGACTACACCAGGACCAGGACTACACCAGGACTACACCAGGACCAGGACTACACCAGGACCAGGACTACACCAGGACTACACCAGGACCAGGACTACACCAGGACCAGGACTACACCAGGACCAGGACTACACCAGGACTACACCAGGACCAGGACTACACCAGGACCAGGACTACACCAGGACTACACCAGGACCAGGACTACACCAGGACCAGGACTACACCAGGACTACACCAGGACCAGGACTACACCAGGACTACACCAGGACCAGACCAGTACTACACCAGGACCAGGACTACACCAGGACTACACCAGGACCAGGACTACACCAGGACTACACCAGGACTACACCAGGACAAAACCAGTACTACACCAGGACCAGGACTACACCAGGACTACACCAGGACCAGACCAGTACTACACCAGGACCAGGACTACACCAGGACCAGGACTACACCAGGACCAGACCAGTACTACACCAGGACCAGGACTACACCAGGACTACACCAGGACCAGGACTACACCAGGACCAGGACTACACCAGGACCAGACCAGTACTACACCAGGACCAGGACTACACCAGGACCAGGACTACACCAGGACCAGGACTACACCAGGACCAGGACTACACCAGGACTACACCAGGACCAGGACTACACCAGGACCAGTACTACACCAGGACCAGACCAGTTCTACACCAGGACCAGGACTACACCAGGACTACACCAGGACTACACCAGGACCAGGACTACACCAGGACTACACCAGGACCAGGACTACACCAGGACCAGTACTACACCAGGACCAGGACTACACCAGGACCAGGACTACATCAGGACCAGGACTACACCAGGACTACACCAGGACCAGTACTACACCAGGACCAGGACTACACCAGGACCAGTACTACACCAGGACCAGGACTACATCAGGACCAGGACTACATCAGGACTACACCAGGACCAGTACTACACCAGGACCAGGACTACACCAGGACTACACCAGGACCAGGACTACACCAGGACCAGGACTACACCAGGACTACACCAGGACCAGGACTACACCAGGACTACACCAGGACCAGTACTACACCAGGACCAGGACTACACCAGGACCAGGACTACACCAGGACTACACCAGGACTACGAGAGGACCAGGACTACACCAGGACCAGGACTACACCAGGACCAGGACTACACCAGGACTACACCAGGATCAGACCAGGACTACACCAGGACCAGGACTACACCAGGAATACACCAGGACCAGACCAGGATCAGACCAGGACTACACCAGGACCAGGACTACACCAGGACCAGACCAGGAATACATCAGGACCAGACCAGGATCAGACCAGGACTACACCAGGACCAAATCAAACCAGGACTACACCAGGACCAAACCAGGACCAGACCAGGACTACACCAGGACCAGACCAGGATCAGACCAGGACTACACCAGGACCAGACCAGGACTACACCCGGACTACACCAGGACCAGACCAGGACTACACCAGGACCAGACCAAGACTACACCAGGACCAGGACTACACCAGGACCAGACCAGGACTACACCAGGACCAGACCAGGACCAGACCAGGACTACACCAGGACCAGACCAGGACTACACCAGGACCAGACCAGGACTACACCAGGACCAAACCAGGACTACACCAGGACCAGACCAGAACTACACCAGGACCAGACCAAGACTACACCAGGACCAGGACTACACCAGGACCAGACCAGGACTACACCAGGACCAGACCAGGACCAGACCAGGACTACACCAGGACCAGACCAGGACTACACCAGGACCAGACCAAGACTACACCAGGACCAGACCAGGACTACACCAGGACCAGACCAGGACCAGACCAGGACTACACCAGGACCAGACCAGGACTACACCAGGACCAGACCAGGACTACACCAGGACCAGACCAGAACTACACCAGGACCAGGACTACATCAGGACTACACCAGGACCAGACCAGGACCAAACCAGGACTACACCAGGACCAGGACTACACCAGGACTACACCAGGACCAGGACTACACCAGGACCAGGACTACACCAGGACCAGGACTACACCAGGACTACACCAGGACCAGGACTACACCAGGACCAGGACTACACCAGGACCAGGACTACACCAGGACTACACCAGGACCAGGACTACACCAGGACCAGGACTACACCAGGACCAGGACTACACCAGGACTCCACCAGGACCAGGACTACACCAGGACTCCACCAGGACCAGGACTACACCAGGACTACACCAGGACTACACCAGGACTACACCAGGACCAGGACTCCACCAGGACCAGGACTACACCAGGACCAGGACTCCACCAGGACCAGGACTCCACCAGGACTCCACCAGGACCAGGACTACACCAGGACCAGGACTACACCAGGACCAGGACTCCACCAGGACCAGGACTCCACCAGGACCAGGACTACACCAGGACCAGGACTACACCAGGACTACACCAGGACCAGGACTACACCAGGACTACACCAGGACCAGACCAGTACTCCACCAGGACCAGGACTAGACCAAACCAGGACTACACCAGGTCCAGACCAGGACTACATCAGGACTACACCAGGACCACACCAGGACTACACCTGGACTACACAAGGACCAGACCAGGACTACACCAGGACCAAACCAGGACTACACCAGGACCAGACCAGGACTACACCAGGACCAGGACTACACCAGGACCAGACCAGGACTACACCAGGACCAGACCAGGACCAGGACTACACCAGGACTTGCTCCAGGTTGCCTGTTTCAATATCTGTGTGGACTGTATGGCTCTGTGTGCTACTAACCCTGTTCTGCCTCCCCTCTCTCTAGTGCCTCTCTCTCTCCCTCCTATCTCCTAACCAGGTCCAGTGGATGCCCCACTGTCACCAGCAGACCTCCCGGAGTCCAATAGACACCCCTGTGTCTGCTGTGGATGTCGTAGCATGTCCGCAGAATATTCTCTCTCCTATGATGCTTTTAGCCTCTCTCACTCTGAAATGTAATTTAATGTAATGTATTGCTTTATAAATGTTCTTAGCCGGTAGACAAACATACTCCAGGAGCTTGCTCGATCGCCTTGTTGAGAGGGGTCAGGGAAGAATTTTTACAGCTCGCTTATCTGGCCCCCGGGTGATTACTGTTTTTTTTCTTCCCTCTGGAATATGTAGAGAGTGGGTCGTATGCCCTCCTCCCTTGTTCTCTGTAAAGCGCATTGTGTTGCCTCTGGGTATGAAATGCGCTATACAAATAAAGCTTTGATTGATTGATTGATGTATTTGTGTACTAGGGTGTGTATGTGTGTATGTATTTGTGTATTAGGGTGTGTATGTATTTGTGTATTAGGGTGTGTATGTATTTGTGTATTGGGGTGTGCATGTGTGTATGTATTTGTGTATTAGGGTGTGTATGTGTGTTGTGTGTATGTATTTGTGTATTAGGGTGTGTATGTGTGTATGTATTTGTGTATTAGGGTGTGTATGTATTTGTGTATTAGGGTGTGTATGTGTGTATGTATTTGTGTATTAGGGTGTGTATGTGTGTATGTATTTGTGTATTAGGGTGTGTATGTGTGTATGTATTTGTGTATTAGGGTGTGTATGTGTGTATGTATTTGTGTATAAGGGTGTGTATGTGTGTATGTATTTGTGTATTAGGGTGTGTATGTGTGTATGTATTTGTGTATTAGGGTGTGTATGTATTTGTGTATTAGGGTGTGTATGTGTGTATGTATTTGTGTATTAGGGTGTGTATGTGTGTATGTATTTGTGTATTAGGGTGTGTATGTGTGTATGTATTTGTGTATTAGGGTGTGTATGTATTTGTGTATTAGGGTGTGTATGTGTGTATGTATTTGTGTATTAGGGTGTGTATGTGTGTATGTATTTGTGTATTAGGGTGTGTATGTATTTGTGTATTAGGGTGTGTATGTGTGTATGTATTTGTGTATTAGGGTGTGTATGTGTGTATGTATTTGTGTATTAGGGTGTGTATATGTGTATGTATTTGTGTATTAGGGTGTGTATGTGTGTATGTATTTGTGTATTAGGGTGTGTATGTGTGTATGTATTTGTGTATTAGGGTGTGTATGTGTGTATGTATTTGTGTATTAGGGTGTGTATGTGTGTATGTATTTGTGTATTAGGGTGTGTATGTGTGTATGTATTTGTGTATTAGGGTGTGTATGTGTGTATGTATTTGTGTATTAGGGTGTGTATGTGTGTATGTATTTGTGTATTAGGGTGTGTATGTGTGTATGTATTTGTGTATTAGGGTGTGTATGTGTGTATGTATTTGTGTATTAGGGTGTGTATGTGTGTATGTATTTGTGTATTAGGGTGTGTATGTGTGTATGTATTTGTGTATTAGGGTGTGTATGTGTGTATGTATTTGTGTATTAGGGTGTGTATGTGTGTATGTATTTGTGTATTAGGGTGTGTATGTGTGTATGTATTTGTGTATTAGGGTGTGTATGTGTGTATGTATTTGTGTATTAGGGTGTGTATGTGTGTATGTATTTGTGTATTAGGGTGTGTATGTGTGTATGTATTTGTGTATTAGGGTGTGTATGTGTGTATGTATTTGTGTATTAGGGTGTGTATGTGTGTATGTATTTGTGTATTAGGGTGTGTATGTGTGTATGTATTTGTGTATTAGGGTGTGTATGTGTGTATGTATTTGTGTATTAGGGTGTGTATGTGTGTATGTATTTGTGTATTAGGGTGTGTATGTGTATATAGATTTATTTCTAATTCCACTGTTGCTTTGGCAATATGAACATGTGTTCTTTCATCCCAATAAAGCCCACTGAATTGAATTGGGATGGAGAGAGACGGAGAGAAGGATGGAGAGACAGATGGAGAGAGAGAGAGAAAGAGAGAGAGGTAGAGAGAGGGAGAGAGAGGAAGACAGGAAGAGAGAAAGAGGGGCAGAAAGAGAGAGGTGAGAGAGAGAGAGGGAGAGAGAGGAAGACAGGAAGAGAGAGAGAGTTAGAGAGAGGAAGACAGGAAGAGAGAGAGAGAGGGAGAGAGAGGAAGACAGGAAGAGAGAGAGAGAGGTAGAGAGAGGAAGACAGGAAGAGAGAGAGAGGCAGAAAGAGAGAGGAGAGAGTGAGAGATAAGGAGAGAACTGCGAGAGCATGGCGATCCAATTTAGCTGTACATCAGGGTCTGTGTTGTCATGGTTACCACTCTCCATACCAGTCCAAAACCCATCAGCTGTACTGAGCTCTACTGGGCATGTCTGGGGCTAGGGTGAGGGTTCATCAGTTATGCTGAGATCTACTGGGCATGTCTGGGGCTAGGGTGAGGGTTCATCAGTTATGCTGAGATCTACTGGGCATGTCTGGGGCTAGGGTGAGGGTTCATCAGTTATGCTGAGATCTACTGGGCATGTCTGGGGCTAGGGTGAGGGTTCATCAGTTATGCTGAGATCTACTGGGCATGTCTGGGGCTAGGG
>NC_140246.1:24728473-24740214 GCF_949987555.1 Borostomias antarcticus | reverse complement strand
AACAACCCTGCAGACGAGCAGATTAGAGGGTCATATTCCTGGTTCTATGTTATAATTACAGCAGACTAGAGGGTCATATTCCTGGTTCTATGTTATAATTACAGCAGACTAGAGGGTCATATTCCTGGTTCTATGTTATAATTACAGCAGACTAGAGGGTCATATTCCTGGTTCTATGTTATAATTACAGCAGACTAGAGGGTCATATTCCTGGTTCTATGTTATAATTACAGCAGACTAGAGGGTCATATTCCTGGTTCTATGTTATAATTACAGCAGACTAGAGGGTCATATTCCTGGTTCTATGTTATAATTACAGCAGACTAGAGGGTCATATTCCTGGTTCTATGTTATAATTACAGCAGACTAGAGGGTCATATTCCTGGTTCTATGTTATAATTACAGCAGACTAGAGGGTCATATTCCTGGTTCTATGTTATAATTACAGCAGACTAGAGGGTCATATTCCTGGTTCTATGTTATAATTACAGCAGACTAGAGGGTCATATTCCTGGTTCTATGTTGTGTGCAAACGTAGAAAACTGCTTTGCCCTCAGACAAAAACTACAGAGGCGTACAGAATGGATATTCATTATGCAAGAACTGAACAGCATGCTACTGTAGGTCAGTAGAAGAGGAACAGGGTGTTGTAGAGGAGTGTGTGATTAGTTAGGGTGTTGTAGAGGAGTGTGTGATTAGTTAGGGTGTTGTAGAGGAGTGTGTGATTAGTTAGGGTGTTGTAGAGGAGTGTGTGATTAGTTAGGGTGTTGTAGAGGAGTGTGTGATTAGTTAGGGTGTTGTAGAGGAGTGTGTGATTAGTTAGGGTGTTGTAGAGGAGTGTGGGATTAGTTAGGGTGTTGTAGAGGAGTGTGTGATTAGTTAGGGTGTTGTAGAGGAGTGTGTGATTAGTTAGGGTGTTGTAGAGGAGTGTGTGATTAGTTAGGGTGTTGTAGAGGAGTGTGTGATTAGTTAGGGTGTTGTAGAGGAGTGTGTGATTAGTTAGGGTGTTGTAGAGGAGTGTGTGATTAGTTAGGGTGTTGTAGAGGAGTGTATGATTAGTTAGGGTGTTGTAGAGGAGTGTGTGATTAGTTAGGGTGTTGTAGAGGAGTGTGTGATTAGTTAGGGTGTTGTAGAGGAGTGTGTGATTAGTTAGGGTGTTGTAGAGGAGTGTGTGATTAGTTAGGGTGTTGTAGAGGAGTGTGTGATTAGTTAGGGTGTTGTAGAGGAGTGTGGGATTAGTTAGGGTGTTGTAGAGGAGTGTGTGATTAGTTAGGGTGTTGTAGAGGAGTGTATGATTAGTTAGGGTGTTGTAGAGGAGTGTGGGATTAGTTAGGGTGTTGTAGAGGAGTGTGTGATTAGTTAGGGTGTTGTAGAGGAGTGTGTGATTAGTTAGGGTGTTGTAGAGGAGTGTGTGATTAGTTAGGGTGTTGTAGAGGAGTGTGTGATTAGTTAGGGTGTTGTAGAGGAGTGTGTGATTAGTTAGGGTGTTGTAGAGGAGTGTGTATGTGAATTAAACTTGTCATGATAGAGTTCAAACTGAGGGCAGAGATGATGAACCAGGAACAGAGATAAACCAGGATGATGATACAGTACACACACACACACACACACACACACACACACACACACACACACACACACACACACACACACTCAACAAAAACACAGAGATGTTCCGATGTCTTACCTGTTGGAGGAGCCAGAGAAGAGACACATGAAACAGAACAGAAGAACATGTCAGTAATAAAACCACAACACAACAAGAATTATTCAGCTCAATCACTGTTCATTGTTCTGACTGTAAACTGGCTACACGACAACGCTTTATAATACAGTACCTTCCAATAATACCATGACAACGCTTTATAATACAGTACCTTCCAATAATACCATGCACCATGTTTAAGAACACCACAGATCACAAACACAACACCACTTCAAACTGGATGCAAGATACAAGTATACCAGAACATTAATAACACAGGTCATGACCTCCGCCTGGTACCAGATACAAGTATATACCAGAACATTAATAACACAGGTCATGACCTCCGCCTGGTACCAGATACAAGTATATACCAGAACATTAATAACACAGGTCATGACCTCCGCCTGGTCAAGATACAAGTATATACCAGAACATGAATCACACAGGTCATGACCTCCGCCTGGTGCCAGTAGTGACTCTACTCTGCTGGACTAGAGTCCCAGATGTCCCTGAGGGCTCTGCTAGCGCCGGCTCTTTAGCTCAGAGAGATAACACAGCTGCATCCTCCTCAGCAGAGAGCCCAGGAGGGATCTGAACCTCTGTCAGCTCAGGGTACCTCATCCTCAACATGGAGAGGGGAGAGAGAATCACACTTTCTCCAGCTCAACACTGGCCCCTGCTGTTCAATCACACTCAACAGGCTCTGTGCACCAGCTCCACTACTTCCTGTCTTTATTTCCTGTCCTATACTACTGGATTAAGTGATTTATCAGGTGTGCGGCACACCCAGCGCACACCTGATAAATCACTCAATCCAATAGTATAGGACAGGAAATAAAAATGCCCACTTCCTTTCAGGAAGTAGTAGAGCTGGTGCACAGAGCCTATCAGCACTGACTCGTTCACTCCGCGGATATGAATACAAGGAGCATCTCATCACCTGCTGTCCCTCTACTGTAGGAGGTGACCGTCCCTCTACTGTAGGAGGTGACTGTCCCTCTACTGTAGGAGGTGACCGTCCCTCTACTGTAGGAGGTGACTGTCCCTCTACTGTAGGAGGTGACCGTCCCTCTACTGTAGGAGGTGACCGTCCCTCTACTGTAGGAGGTGGCTGTCCCTCTACTGTAGGAGGTGACTGTCCCTCTACTGTAGGAGGTGACCGTCCCTCTACTGTAGGAGGTGACCGTCCCTCTACTGTAGGAGGTGACTGTCCCTCTACTGTAGGAGGTGACCGTCCCTCTACTGTAGGAGGTGACTGTCCCTCTACTGTAGGAGGTGACTGTCCCTCTACTGTAGGAGGTGACCGTCCCTCTACTGTAGGAGGTGACTGTCCCTCTACTGTAGGAGGTGGCTGTCCCTCTACTGTAGGAGGTGACTGTCCCTCTACTGTAGGAGGTGACCGTCCCTCTACTGTAGGAGGTGACCGTCCCTCTACTGTAGGAGGTGGCTGTCCCTCTACTGTAGGAGGTGACCGTCCCTCTACTGTAGGAGGTGACCGTCCCTCTACTGTAGGAGGTGACCGTCCCTCTACTGTAGGAGGTGACCGTCCCTCTACTGTAGGAGGTGGCTGTCCCTCTACTGTAGGAGGTGACCGTCCCTCTACTGTAGGAGGTGACCATCCCTCTACTGTAGGAGCTGACCGTCCCTCTACTGTAGGAGGTGACCGTCCCTCTACTGTAGGAGGTGACCGTCCCTCTACTGTAGGAGGTGACCGTCCCTCTACTGTAGGAGGTGACTGTCCCTCTACTGTAGGAGGTGACCGTCCCTCTACTGTAGGAGGTGACTGTCCCTCTACTGTAGGAGGTGACCGTCCCTCTACTGTAGGAGGTGACTGTCCCTCTACTGTAGGAGGTGACCGTCCCTCTACTGTAGGAGGTGACTGTCCCTCTACTGTAGGAGGTGACTGTCCCTCTACTGTAGGAGGTGACTGTCCCTCTACTGTAGGAGGTGACTGAAGGTTCCTCCAAACGCCTCCGGAAGGACGCGGCCACAACACACGCGTGTGCTGGTCCACTAACATGCTCTCTCTGTGGGCTGGTCTCTCTCTGTGGGCTGGTCTCTCTCTGTGTGCTGGTCTCTCTCTGTGTGCTGGTCCACTAACATGCTCTCTCTCTGTGTGCTGGTCTCTCTCTGTGTGCTGGTCCACTAACATGCTCTCTCTCTGTGTGCTGGTCTCTCTCTGTGTGCTGGTCTCTCTCTGTGTGCTGGTCTCTCTCTGTGTGCTGGTCTCTCTCTGTGTGCTGGTCTCTCTCTGTGGGCTGGTCTCTCTCTGTGGGCTGGTCCACTAACGTCTCTCTCTCTCTCTCTGTGATGGTCAGGTCCAGTGTTAGTTAAGGTCTCTCTCTCTCTCTCTATGTGATGGTCAGGTCCAGTGTTAGTTAAGGTCTCTCTCTCTCTCTCTCTCTCTCTGTGATGGTCAGGTCCAGTGCTAGTTAAGGTCTCTCTCTCTCTCTCTCTCTCTCTCTCTCTCTGTGATGGTCAGGTCCAGTGTTAGTTAAGGTCTCTCTCTCTCTCTCTCTCTGTGATGGTCAGGTCCAGTGTTAGTTAAGGTCTCTCTCTCTCTCTCTCTCTGTGATGGTCAGGTCCAGTGTTAGTTAAGGTCTCTCTCTCTCTCTCTCTCTCTCTCTCTCTCTCTGTGATGGTGCAGGTCCAGTGCTAGTTAAGGTCTCTCTCTCTCTCTCTCTCTCTCTCTCTCTGTGATGGTCAGGTCCAGTGTTAGTTAAGGTCTCTCTCTCTCTCTCTCTCTCTCTCTCTCTCTCTCTCTGTGATGGTCAGGTCCAGTGCTAGTTAAGGTCTCTCTCTCTCTCTCTCTCTCTCTCTCTCTCTGTGATGGTCAGGTCCAGTGCTAGTTAAGGTCTCTCTCTCTCTCTCTCTCTCTCTCTGTGATGGTCAGGTCCAGTGTTAGTTAAGGTCTCTCTCTCTCTCTCTCTCTCTCTGTGATGGTCAGGTCCAGTGTTAGTTAAGGTCTCTCTCTCTCTCTCTCTCTCTCTCTCTCTGTGATGGTCAGGTCCAGTGTTAGTTAAGGTCTCTCTCTCTCTCTCTCTCTGTGATGGTCAGGTCCAGTGTTAGTTAAGGTCTCTCTCTCTCTCTCTCTCTGTGATGGTCAGGTCCAGTGTTAGTTAAGGTCTCTCTCTCTCTCTGTGGGCTCAGTGACCTGCAGGCCAGTCCTGGCAGTAAAGGGAGGAGTTTGAAAATGGGAAAGTTGAGGCAATGACAATGTTGTGCACGGTCACTCCAAGTTAGTCCATAGAAATGTCAATATATACTGTAAGCTTTCTGTTGGATTGGCTTTGAATGAATTAACACATGAATGAATGAGCCAAATGCATGTTTGTTTGTAAGGCCTTTCACGCTGTAATCAGAAGCTCAGTAAACGCAGGGGAAATGGTGGCTGATGGTGAACAAGAAACCAGGCTGATCAAGACCTGTACATGATTCCAGAGAACTTCAGGACAAACACAAGGTTGGAGCAGGACAATAACAATAACAACATGGAAAAAAATGATTTGCAAATATATGATCTAGTGTGGTTGAGCTTTGGTACAGGTACTAGGTACTAGATCTGAGATGCCTGTTTGTGTGTGTGTGTGTGTGTGTGTGTGTGTGTGTGTGTGTGTGTGTGTGTGTGTGTGTGGATGTCAGAGCAGCTAGTGAAGATCAGTGACTTCTGTGAGTCTGATCGGAGGACATCATGGGTTACTGTCTGCCGCTGATGGCGCCCTCCAGTGGCTCAAACAGGCCACTGCTGTAATAGTCAGCCAGTCAAACAGGCCACTGCTGTAATAGTCAGCCAGTCAAACAGGCCACTGCTGTAATAGTCAGCCAGTCAAACAGGCCACTGCTGTAATAGTCAGCCAGTCAAACAGGCCACTGCTGTAATAGTCAGCCAGTCAAACAGGCCACTGCTGTAATAGTCAGCCAGTCAAACAGGCCACTGCTGTAATAGTCAGCCAGTCACTCGGGCGGGGGGGCGGGTGGGGGGGGGGGGGAGATGGACAGAGGGAGGACTACTTAGAGAGTCTAATAATAATAATAATAATAATATTTATAATGCACTTTTCATTTAAAAGCATAACACAACAAAAACAACAGAAAAAGGCACAACCCATTTTGAACAGTCAAAGGGCTTTTTAAAGAGGTGGGTTTTCAGGCTCTGTGCTGCCCCTCGCTGGACGGGGAGGCTCTGTGCTGCCCCTCGCTGGACGGGGAGGCGCTTCATTTCATCTCAAACCTTTATTTATACTGAAATACTGAGGTTTCCCTCAGAGTTCACACAGAGACACAAATCAGCAAAACAAATGCAATGAACAATAATAATAATTTAAAACAGTTACAGGTTGAAGTACATAGGTCTAGAGGCATGGACTAGGCAAAGTCCAGCTGAAACGGACGTTAGAGATCATCTACCTTCCGTAATTTGATGTATTTCCGACGCAAACAAGCTATGAGGGACATATGTTTAGAGGAATTTGATTGGAACATTGACAAGTGGACGGGTTTTAAGAACTTTAGACAGATTCGATAGAAGGATAGCGTTGATTGACGGGTGGATGTCGTGAGATTATTGGCCTAAAATCTAAGGTACCTGTTGTCGTAATTGCACGTGACCTACCGTTTTCCAGGAAGTAAGAAATTATATACTTTGATATAAGATAACAACAAAAGTAGAGTTTTGATTTTTTTTTGGCATACATCGAACCAAAATGGGACAGAATGCTTTTTTCATTTCTTGCGACTTTAAGAGAGATGTAGAGAGAGGTAGAGAGAGAGGTAGAGAGAGATGTAGAGAGAGGTAGAGAGAGATGTAGAGAGATGTAGAGAGAGGTAGAGAGAGAGGTAGAGAGAGATGTAGAGAGAGGTAGAGAGAGATGTAGAGAGAGGTAGAGAGAGAGGTAAAGAGAGAGGTAGAGAGAGATGTAGCGAGAGGTAGAGAGAGATGTAGAGAGAGAGGTAGAGAGAGAGGTAGAGAGAGAGGTAGACAGAGAGGTAGACAGAGAGGTAGAGAGGTAGAGAGGTAGAGAGAGAGGTAGAGAGAGATGTAGAGAGAGAGGTAGAGAGGGAGAGAGAGATGTAGAGAGAGAGGTAGAGAGAGAGATGTAGAGAGATGTAGAGAGAGGTAGAGAGAGAGGTAGAGAGAGAGGTAGAGAGAGAGGTAGAGAGAGAGAGGTAGAGAGAGATGTAGAGATGTAGAGAGAGATGTAGAGAGAGGTAGAGAGAGAGAGGTAGAGAGAGAGATGTAGAGAGAGGTAGAGAGGTAGAGAGATGTAGAGATGTAGAGAGAGATGTGGAGAGAGGTAGAGATGTAGAGAGATGTAGAGAGAGGTAGAGAGAGAGAGGTAGAGAGAGATGTAGAGATGTAGAGAGAGAGGTAGAGAGAGATGTAGAGAGAGAGGTAGAGAGAGGGAGAGAGGTAGAGAGAGGGAGAGAGTTAGAGAGAGATGTAGAGAGAGAGGTAGAGAGAGAGGTAGAGAGAGATGTAGAGAGAGAGGTAGAGAGAGGGAGAGAGGTAGAGAGAGATGTAGAGAGAGAGAGGTAGAGAGAGAGGTAGAGAGAGAGAGGTAGAGAGAGAGGTAGAGAGAGAGAGGTAGAGAGAGATGTAGAGAGAGAGAGGTAGAGAGAGATGTAGAGATGTAGAGAGAGATGTAGAGAGAGGTAGAGAGAGAGAGGTAGAGAGAGAGATGTAGAGAGAGGTAGAGAGGTAGAGAGAGAGAGGTAGAGAGGTAGAGAGAGAGATGTAGAGAGAGATGTAGAGAGAGGTAGAGAGAGAGAGGTAGAGAGAGAGATGTAGAGAGAGGTAGAGAGGTAGAGAGAGATGTAGAGATGTAGAGAGAGATGTAGAGAGAGATGTAGAGAGAGGTAGAGAGAGAGAGGTAGAGAGAGAGAGGTAGAGAGAGATGTGGAGAGAGGTAGAGAGAGAGGTAGAGAGAGAGGTAGAGATGTAGAGAGAGGTAGAGAGGTAGAGAGAGAGGTAGAGAGAGAGGTAGAGATGTAGAGAGAGGTAGAGAGGTAGAGAGAGAGGTAGAGAGAGAGGTAGAGATGTAGAGAGAGGTAGAGAGGTAGAGAGGTAGAGAGAGAGGTAGAGAGAGAGGTAGAGATGTAGAGCACATATGTCAGAGTCAAGGCCCGCGGGCCACATCCGGCCCGCGAGAAGGTTTTTTACGGCCCCTGGGATGATCTTGATTTATTATTAGAACCGGCCCGCAGACCGCAGCAAGCCGGCAGCCCGCAGATCTTTTACACGCACCAATACTACATTTCCCACAATGCAACGGTGACGCACCGAGCAGTAGGCTGCTTCATTTCAATATTTATTGGCACACCAGTCGTCAGCATCACAGTAAAATTAACTTTCAGATACCCATCAAAAATGGCAAAACGGAAGGTGGACACTGAGAACCGGGGGTTTCAAACAAGGTGGGAGTCGGAGTATATGTTCACGGAGGTAGCTGGAAAACCTGTGTGTCTTCTGTGTGGAGAAAGTGTGGCGGTACTGAAAGAGTATAATCTGAGACGACATTATGAAACGAAACACGCGGACAAAAACAAGAATATGGACATGGAACAAAGGTTACAAAAGGCAGAGGAATTAAAACGAGGCCTCAAATCTCGACAGGCTCTGTTCAAAAAAGCCAAATCACAAGGCCAGGCTGCTGTCAAGGCCAGTTTTATTTTGGCAGAAGAGATCGCTAAATCAGCCCGGCCATTTACGGAGGGGGATTTCATCAAAAACTGCATGATTAAAGTTTGTGACGAAGTTTGCCCAGAAAAAAGGCAACTCTTTTTAAATGTGAGTCTGAGCAGAAACACCATTGCCGAGAGAGTAGACCAGTTGTCCATCAATCTAAAAGAGCAGCTTGTGAAAAAGGGAAAAGATTTCATTGCATATTCCTTGGCTGTGGATGAGAGCACCGACATTTCTGACATTGCCCAGTTGTCAATTTTCATCCGCGGAGTGGACTCCAGCCTAAGCGTGACAGAGGAGTTTTTGGCTTTACGTCCTATGCATGGCACAACTACGGGGCATGATTTGTATGAAGAGGTGTCAAGATGTGTAAATGAGATGGAGCTGCCTTGGGAAAAACTCGTGGGTTTGACAACCGACGGAGCACCTGCGATGTGTGGACACAGGAGCGGACTGGTGGCGAAGATACGGGAAAAGATGCAAGAGGAAAACGCGACAGGTGAGCTGACAGCTTATCATTGTATCATACACCAGGAAGCGTTGTGCGGTAAAGCCTTGAAAATGGAGCATGTAATGAGCATCATCACGCGCACAGTTAACTTTATCAGAGCCAAAGGTTTGAATCACCGCCAGTTCAAGGCATTTCTGACGGAGTTAGAAACGGAGCATGGTGATTTGCCTTATCACACAGAGGTGCGATGGCTAAGCCAGGGAAAGGTGCTTCAAAGATGTTTCGAGCTTCGTGAGGAGATTTGTCTGTTCTTGGACAGCAAAGGGAAAGACACAACACAACTCCGAGACGAAATGTTTCTGTGTGAAATGGCTTTTCTGTGTGACATTACGAGTCATCTGAATGCAATGAACTTGCAGCTGCAGGGTCGGGATCGTGTCATCTCTGATATGTACAGTACAGTGAAGGCATTTAAAACCAAACTGACTCTGTGGGAGACGCAGATGCGGAAAGAAAATTTGAGCCACTTTCCCAGCTGCCAGACCATGAAAGAGAAGCTCTCTACCAGTGCGTTCCCGAGCGCACAGTTGGCTGATAAAATAGGTATGCTTGCCGCTGACTTTCGACGCCGATTTGCTGACTTTGAAGCACAAAAAAGCAGGTTGGAACTGCTCGGTAACCCATTTGCTGTTGACGTGGAAAGCTCACCACCAAACCTCCAAATGGAGTTGATTGACCTCCAATGCAATGATGCACTGAGGGCAAAATATGCGGCAGTGGGTGCTGCGGAGTTCGCCCGTTTCCTCCCCGACACAATGCCCCAGCTGCGCATCCAGGCTGCTCAAACGTTGTCTATGTTTGGCAGCACATACCTGTGTGAACAACTGTTTTCTTTGATGAACCTGAACAAAACATCACACAGAAGTCGACTTACTGCTGAACACCTCCACTCAATTCTGAGGATTTCCTCAGCTCAGAGCCTTACCCCGAACATTGATGAACTTGTGGAAAAGATGGGACACCACCAAGTATCACCCTCAACCTCAAACAAGTGAACATTACTGTGCAATCACATATTTAGAGTTTTTACTCAGTTCAAGTTTAAAAGTTAAAGTTTAATATTTGTTTTCACTGCATGTTACTTCTCCTTAAACAAAGTGTTGTTTTTGATTAATAGATTTTTGCACTTTATTTTTTTGTATTTCAATCCAATTATATTTTAAAAATATTTCAGTTGAGTGGATGATAGAAAATTGCTATTATTGTTTTTTTCTTTGAAGTAAATTTAGCCCACTTTTGCTAAAATAGAAAATATAGGCTACTGATGGTGCCTTGAATACCGGTTTCTTTCATTTAATGTTCATGTTATGGGGATTTTTATATAAAGGAAATTTGTCTTTTGTGTCTGTTGAAAATTAAAGATTACTGACAGAGCCATAAGAAAATATTGCTTTATTTATCTGATCATATTGGAATATATTTGTTAGGTTTTCAGTAGGTTCAATTAGGTTCACTAGACTATATGCGTCATTTAAAAATTTTTCAATGAACATTCGAACAGTCCGGCCCTCGGCTTGTAGCTAAATTTTTTATTTGGCCCTCCGTCCATTTGACTTTGACACCCCTGATGTAGAGAGAGATGTAGAGAGAGGTAGAGAGAGAGGTAGAGAGAGAGGTAGAGAGGTAGAGAGAGATGTAGAGAGAGATGTAGAGAGGTAGAGAGGTAGAGAGAGAGGTAGAGAGAGAGATGTAGAGAGAGGTAGAGAGGTTGAGAGAGATGTAGAGATGTAGAGAGAGGTAGAGAGGTAGAGAGAGATGTAGAGAGAGGGAGAGAGGTAGAGAGAGAGGTAGAGAGATGTAGAGAGAGGGAGAGAGGTAGAGAGAGAGGTAGAGAGAGATGTAGAGAGAGAGAGGTAGAGAGAGGGAGAGATGTAGAGAGAGAGATGTAGAGAGAGATGTAGAGAGAGAGGTAGAGAGAGGGAGAGAGGGATGTAGAGAGAGATGTAGAGAGAGAGAGGTAGAGATATGTAGAGAGAGAGAGGTAGAGAGAGAGGTAGAGAGAGATGTAGAGAGAGAGAGAGGTAGAGAGAGATAGAGAGGTAGAGAGAGAGGTAGAGAGAGATGTAGAGAGAGAGAGGTAGAGAGAGGGAGAGATGTAGAGAGAGAGATGTAGAGAGAGATGTAGAGAGAGAGGTAGAGAGAGGGAGAGAGGGATGTAGAGAGAGATGTAGAGAGAGAGAGAGGTAGAGAGATGTAGAGAGAGAGAGGTAGAGAGAGAGGTAGAGAGAGATGTAGAGAGAGAGAGAGGTAGAGAGAGAGAGGTAGAGAGAGATGTAGAGAGAGAGAGAGAGGTAGAGAGAGAGGTAGAGAGAGATGTAGAGAGAGAGAGGGAGAGATGTAGAGAGAGAGATGTAGAGAGAGATGTAGAGAGAGAGGTAGAGAGAGGGAGAGAGAGATGTAGAGAGAGATGTAGAGAGAGAGAGAGGTAGAGAGATGTAGAGAGAGAGAGAGGTAGAGAGAGAGGTAGAGAGAGATGTAGAGAGAGAGAGAGGTAGAGAGAGAGATGTAGAGAGAGAGAGAGAGAGAGAGAGAGGTAGAGTCCCCTAGCATGTTGCTAGGGGAGTCAGTCTGTGGTCTGGAGCAGGTAGGGGCAGCAGTCAGTCTGTGGTCTGGAGCAGGTAGGGGCAGCAGTCAGTCTGTGGTCTGGAGCAGGTAGGGGCAGCAGTCAGTCTGTGGTCTGGAGCAGGTAGGGGCAGCAGTCAGTCTGTGGTCTGGAGCAGGTAGGGGCAGCAGTCAGTCTGTGGTCTGGAGCAGGTAGGGGCAGCAGTCCTCCAGCAGAACCTCAGAGCCCAAACCTTCAGTCAAGACAGTCAGTCAAGAAGCTGTCAAATAGAACATTT
>NC_140246.1:24698473-24718473 GCF_949987555.1 Borostomias antarcticus | reverse complement strand
GGTAAAATCATAGATGAACGTACGTACGTTCGCTTGTAATGTGTGCAGAAATTGCATAGCGACGTGTCAAACGTGCCAGTGCCTTGCTTGCGCAGCAGACGTGTTAGCGGCCGCACGTGTAAGATCAGTTGCCTTTAAATCATAGCTGGTTCTAATCTCGTCCTTGCCCATTGGTAATGCATTCTCAATAAATGGAATTCGAACATGTTAAGCAACTTGTTTTTAATAAAACCTAATATCTGAATGACTCTTTCTTCGCAATTTAAAACAAATGTTCAGATACACGTGTTTCTTGTCAATAGAGGGCGCTGCAGCACCGTCAGCACCAGTTCGAACAGCCACAACCTATTTGAAAATGTAGCGATAGTGGAGATAAAACGACACATATCTAGGAAAAGTTATGCAAGGAGGGTCCTCGAATTTGATTGAGTGCAAATAAATATTATTAATTTTTATTCAATATGGACAAATGAGCCCCGCTCGCAGCTTCTAGTGCCCGCTGACTTAACACGAGCGTGCAAACGTTACATGCATGTGCGCAAAAATGGCACGGCAGTTTTGACACGTCACCCTCTGAGAATGCGAGCGACTCGTAACGCGTGCGTATATGCACGCCTATTAATCAGCTCGCCAAAGTACCTTTATACACGCAATGCAGGCGACGAAAGCACTGAGTGTTTGTTACGCTGGCACGAATCACACCCCATAGTGCGTGCGTGCGTGCGTGCGTGCGTGTGAGCGTGTGTGTGTGTGTGTGTGTGTGTGTGTGTGTGTGTGTGTGTGTGTGTGTGTGTGTGTGTGTGTGAAAGAGAGAGCATGTTTATATTGTAATTCAAACACAGTCTCTGATGTCAATGACATGACTTCATGGGGAGAACACTGTGTTTGGAGCAGAACCCAGCACAGCTCTCTGATTGGCTGACTGAGCTGTCAGCAGTAACAGGAAGCTGTCAGGAAGCTGTCCCAGCGATCCAGCTGATCTAGGACCAGTTACAGTAACAGACTAACCCTGATCCCACTGGTCTCAAGACTGGTGGACTGCTATATTACTCTACTCTGTTACTCTGCTCTGTTACTCTGCTCTGTTACTCTACTCTGTTACTCTGCTCTGTTACTCTACTCTGTTACTCTCCTCTGTTACTCTCCTCTGTTACTCTACTCTGTTACTCTACTCTGTTACTCTGCTCTGTTACTCTCCTCTGTTACTCTGCTCTGTTACTCTACTCTGTTACTCTACGCTGTTACTCTGCTCTGTTACTCTCCTCTGTTACTATGCTCTGTTACTCTGCTCTGTTACTCTGCTCTGTTACTCTGCTCTGTTACTCTGCTCTGTTACTCTGCTCTGTTACTCTCCTCTGTTACTCTCCTCTGTTACTCTACTATGTTACTCTGCTCTGTTACTCTCCTCTGTTACTCTGCTCTGTTACTCTCCTCTGTTACTCTGCTCTGTTACTCTGCTCTGTTACTCTCCTCTGTTACTCTCCTCTGTTACTCTACTATGTTACTCTGCTCTGTTACTCTCCTCTGTTACTCTACTCTGTTACTCTACTCTGTTACTCTGCTCTGTTACTCTGCTCTGTTACTCTGCTCTGTTACTCTACTCTGTTACTCTTCTCTGTTACTCTGCTCTGTTACTCTGCTCTGTTACTCTGCTCTGTTACTCTACTCTGTTACTCTCCTCTGTTACTCTCCTCTGTTACTCTACTCTGTTACTCTGCTCTGTTACTCTCCTCTGTTACTCTACTCTGTTACTCTACTCTGTTACTCTACGCTGTTACTCTGCTCTGTTACTCTCCTCTGTTACTCTGCTCTGTTACTCTGCTCTGTTACTCTACGCTGTTACTCTACTCTGTTACTCTACGCTGTTATTCTACTCTGTTACTCTGCTCTGTTACTCTGCTCTGTTATTCTACTCTGTTACTCTGCTCTGTTACTCTGCTCTGTTACTCTACTCTGTTACTCTACTCTGTTACTCGACGCTGTTATTCTACTCTGTTACTCTACTCTGTTACTCTATGCTGTTATTCTACTCTGTTACTCTGCTCTGTTACTCTGCTCTGTTACTCTACGCTGTTATTCTACTTTGTTACTCTACTCTGTTATTCTACTCTGTTACTCTACTCTGTTACTCTCCTCTGTTACTCTACTCTGTTACTCTGCTCTGTTACTCTACTCTGTTACTCTACTCTGTTACTCTGCTCTGTTACTCTCCTCTGTTACTCTCCTCTGTTACTCTCCTCTGTTACTCTACTCTGCTATTCTACTCTGTTACTCTACTCTGTTATTCTACTCTGTTACTCTACTCTGTTACTCTGCTCTGTTACTCTACTCTGTTACTCTGCTCTGTTACTCTACTCTGTTACTCTACTCTGTTACTCTACTCTGTTACTCTGCTCTGTTACTCTACTCTGTAACTCTACTCTGTTACTCTGCTATATTACTCTACTCTGTTACTCTACTCTGTTACTCTCCTCTGTTACTCTACTCTGTTACTCTACTCTGTTACTCTACGCTGTTACTCTGCTCTGTTACTTTCCTCTGTTACTCTGCTCTGTTACTCTGCTCTGTTACTCTACGCTGTTACTCTACTCTGTTACTTTACGCTGTTATTCTACTCTGTTACTCTGCTCTGTTACTCTGCTCTGTTACTCTACTCTGTTACTCTACTCTGTTACTCTACGCTGTTATTCTACTCTGTTACTCTACTCTGTTACTCTACTCTGTTACTCTACGCTGTTATTCTACTCTGTTACTCTACTCTGTTACTCTGCTCTGTTACTCTACTCTGTTACTCTGCTATATTACTCTACTCTGTTACTCTACGCTGTTACTCTACTCTGTTACTCTACTCTGTTACTCTACGCTGTTATTCTACTCTGTTACTCTACTCTGTTACTCTGCTCTGTTACTCTACTCTGTTACTCTGCTTTATTACTCTACTCTGTTACTCTACTCTGTTACTCTCCTCTGTTACTCTACTCTGTTACTCTACTCTGTTACTCTACGCTGTTACTCTGCTCTGTTACTCTCCTCTGTTACTCTGCTCTGTTACTCTGCTCTGTTACTCTACACTGTTATTCTACTCTGTTACTCTACTCTGTTATTCTACTCTGTTACTCAACTCTGTTACTCTCCTCTGTTACTCTACTCTGTTACTCTGCTCTGTTACTCTACTCTGTTACTCTGCTATATTACTCTACTCTGTTACTCTGCTCTGTTACTCTCCTCTGTTACTCTCCTCTGTTACTCTGCTCTGTTACTCTACTCTGTTATTCTACTCTGTTACTCTACTCTGTTACTCTGCTCTGTTACTCTACTCTGTTACTCTGCTATATTACTCTACTCTGTTACTCTGCTCTGTTACTCTGCTCTGTTACTCTACTCTGTTACTCTGCTCTGTTATTCTACTCTGTTACTCTGCTCTGTTACTTTGCTCTGTTACTCTGCTCTGTTACTCTGCTCTGTTACTATACTCTGTTACTCTCCTCTGTTACTCTGCTCTGTTACTCTACTCTGTTACTCTGCTCTGTTACTCTGCTCTGTTACTCTGCTCTGTTACTCTGCTCTGTTACTATCCTCTGTTACTCTCCTCTGTTACTCTACTCTGTTACTCTGCTCTGTTACTCTGCTCTGTTACTCTGCTCTGTTACTCTCCTCTGTTTCTCTGCTCTGTTGCTCTGCTCTGTTATTCTACTCTGTTACTCTGCTCTGTTACTCTCCTCTGTTACTCTCCTCTGTTACTCTCCTCTGTTACAGTGTGTGTGTGTGTGTGTGTGTGTGTGGTTGTGTGTGTGTGTGTGTGTGTGTGTTTAGAGTTAGACAATGTCTCCTCTACTCCTGCTAGGAAGAATGCGGTCGCCGGTCTCGCAACCCTGGCTGTTGCACAACAAACGCTCGCTGTCTCCACTGAGGAATCTGTCCTCTCTAGTCCCTCCCAGCTGAGACCCTGAATCTGTCCTCTCTAGAGTCCCTGAATCTGTCCTCTCTAGAGTCCCTGAATCTGTCCTCTCCAGAGTCCCTCCCAGCTGAGACCCTGAATCTGTCCTCTCCAGAGCCCCTCCCAGCTGAGACCCTGAATCTGTCCTCTCTAGTCCCTCCCAGCTGAGACCCTGAATCTGTCCTCTCTAGAGTCCCTGAATCTGTCATCTCTAGAGTCCCTGAATCTGTCCTCTCTAGAGTCCCTGAATCTGTCCTCTCCAGAGCCCCTCCCAGCTGAGACCCTGAATCTGTCCTCTCTAGAGTCCCTGAATCTGTCCTCTCCAGAGTCCCTCCCAGCTGAGACCCTGAATCTGTCCTCTCCAGAGTCCCTCCCAGCTGAGACCCTGAATCTGTCCTCTCCAGAGTCCCTCCCAGCTGAGACCCTGAATCTGTCCTCTCTAGAGACCCTGAATCTGTCCTCTCCAGAGCCCCTCCCAGCTGAGACCCTGAATCTGTCCTCTCCAGAGCCCCTCCCAGCTGAGACCCTGAATCTGTCCTCTCTAGAGTCCCTGAATCTGTCCTCTCCAGAGCCCCTTCCAGCTGAGACCCTGAATCTGTCCTCTCTAGAGTCCCTGAATCTGTCCTCTCTAGAGTCCCTGAATCTGTCATCTCTAGAGTCCCTGAATCTGTCCTCTCTAGAGTCCCTGAATCTGTCCTCTCTAGAGTCCCTGAATCTGTCCTCTCCAGAGTCCCTCCCAGCTGAGACCCTGAATCTGTCCTCTCTAGAGTCCCTGAATCTGTCCTCTCTAGAGTCCCTGAATCTGTCCTCTCTAGAGTCCCTGAATCTGTCCTCTCCAGAGTCCCTCCCAGCTGAGACCCTGAATCTGTCCTCTCTAGAGTCCCTCCCAGCTGAGACCCTGAATCTGTCCTCTCTAGAGTCCCTGAATCTGTCCTCTCCAGAGTCCCTCCCAGCTGAGACCCTGAATCTGTCCTCTCTAGTCCCTCCCAGCTGAGACCCTGAATCTGTCCTCTCCAGAGTCCCTCCCAACTGAGTCCCTGAATCTGTCCTCTCTAGAGACCCTGAATCTGTCCTCTCTAGAGTCCCTCCCAACTGAGTCCCTGAATCTGTCCTCTCTAGAGTCCCTGAATCTGTCCTCTCTAGTCCCTCCCAGCTGAGACCCTGAATCTGTCCTCTCCAGAGATACCCAGCCTGGCCCCGCCCCTCCGCTCCCTGACGGCAGCTCTGCTCTCTCCCCACACACACTCACAGCTCTGCTCTCTCCTCACACACACTCACAGCTCTGCTCTCTCCTCACACACACTCACAGCTCTGCTCTCTCCCCACACACACTCACAGCTCTGCTCTCTCCCCACACACACTCACAGCTCTGCTCTCTCCCCACACACACTCACAGCTCTGCTCTCTCCCCACACACACTCACAGCTCTGCTCTCTCCTCACACACACTCACAGCTCTGCTCTCTCCCCACACACACTCACAGCTCTGCTCTCTCCCCACACACACTCACAGCTCTGCTCTCTCCCCACACACACTCACAGCTCTGCTCTCTCCCCACACACACTCACAGCTCTGCTCTCTCCCCATTCACACTCACAGCTCTGCTCTCTCCCCACACACACTCACAGCTCTGCTCTCTCCCCACACACACTCACAGCTCTGCTCTCTCCTCACACACACTCACAGCTCAGCTCTCTCCCCACACACACTCACAGCTCTGCTCTCTCCCCACACACACTCACAGCTCTGCTCTCTCCCCACACACACTCACAGCTCTGCTCTCTCCCCACACACACTCACAGCTCTGCTCTCTCCCCACACACACTCACAGCTCTGCTCTCTCCCCACACACACTCACAGCTCTGCTCTCTCCCCACACACACTCACAGCTCTGCTCTCTCCTCACACACACTCACAGCTCTGCTCTCTCCCCACACACACTCACAGCCAGGCGGCCCAGCAGGGAGATGGGGAGAGATGGAGGAGATGAGACAGAGGGAGAGAGAGAGATGGAGATGAGAGAGGGAGAGAGAGAGATGGAGATGAGACAGAGGGAGAGAGAGAGGGAGAGAGAGAGGGAGATAGTGTTGCACGGTGTATCGATACTAGAAAAGTACTGCGATACTCTCTCGGCAAAAACAGTACAATACCCAAATTTAAAGTATCGATACTTAAAGAAAGACAGTGTTTTAATAAGAGCCGTTTTGAGTTGCGTTCATGCGACAGTGAAGCCGTGTTTGTTTGTAGGCTGATAGCGCTCTGCTTCTCTCTCCCAAGATCCCCGAGTCGCAGGGCAGTATGTGTGTGTGTGTGTGTGTGTGTGTGTGCGTGCGCACTCTCTCTCTCCTCGCTCTGTCACTCTGCAGCGAGCAGCGCAACAGTTGTAACTAGTCTAACCTGAGATGGCTACAAGTACAAATGTCGACCGTCCACAGCTTGTCGATTTCGCGCAGCGAAATCTGGCATTATTTTGCTTACAGAGCCGACAGTGAGGGCAAGCCCACGGACATTACAAAGCCCATCTGTAAACGATGCTACAAATCTATACAAACCAAGGGAGCCAATACGACCAACCTGGCAAAGCATCTTGCAGACAGACATGCCGACTTACACAAACAATTCAAAGAGCGACAGATTAGCGAATGTGATGGAAGATAAGATACACACAGCAGCAACACCAGTACTGTAACTGAATACAACCGAAGGATATTTAGCCTACCTTATGTTTGAATGTATGAATGCACAATAATGTATTGCACCAGATGATATCTAGAGAAGCTTATTTTCATCCGTAGCATGAGACTTTTAGCTAGCATAGCTGCAGCCTGGCTGCACGCCTAGCTCTCTGCCTAGCGCACCTGTGACAAAAAAATCAATACCTGCTCCGACCTCCTAGAGCGAGAGAACTGTTAACCGTGAGACCATTATCTCTTCTGATAATTTGGAATAGCAAAAATGCTTCAATAGGCCTGGGTTAATTAATAATAATAATACGCTTTTCAAGTTCTTCTGATTAACTCACAGTTTGCAACAACATAGGCATAATGTATTGATTTCTCCCCACACAGACAAACAGAAGCCAGCACAATCCCAAACCACCCAGTCGAGGCAGCCTTCCCTTCCAGCTGTGTTTGAAAGCTACAGGAAATATGAAAAAGACTCAAAAGATGCAAAAAGACTGAACAGAGCACTAAAGAAGGCCAACAATTTAAAGTTTTGTTCATGTTCATGTTCTGTTCTGAGCATGTTCTGTCATCTATTATTCCATTACTTTTCCTTATGTTTTAGATTTTCACCGTGGTATCGTTTCGGTATCGGTATCGAAATATTTTGGCAGGTATCGTATCAAAGTCATAATTTTGGTATTGTGACAACACTAGAGGGAGAGAGAGAGAGAGAGATGGAGGAGATGAGACAGAGAGAGAGAGAGATGGAGGAGATGAGACAGAGAGAGAGAGATGGAGGAGATGAGACAGAGAGAGAGAGAGAGAGAGAGAGAGAGAGAGAGACAGAGAGAGAGAGAGATGGAGGAGATGAAACAGAGAGAGAGAGAGATGGAGGAGATGAGACAGAGAGAGAGAGAGATGGAGGAGATGAGACAGAGAGAGAGAGAGAGATGGAGGAGATGAAACAGAGAGAGAGAGAGAGAGATGGAGGAGATGAGACAGAGAGAGAGAGAGAGAGAGAGAGAGAGATGGAGGAGATGAGACAGAGAGAGAGAGAGATGGAGGAGATGAGACAGAGAGAGAGAGAGAGAGAGAGAGAGAGAGAGAGAGAGACAGAGAGAGAGAGAGAGAGATGGAGGAGATGAGACAGAGAGAGAGAGAGAGACAGAGAGAGAGAGAGAGAGAGAGATGGAGGAGATGAGACAGAGAGAGAGAGAGAGACAGAGAGAGAGAGATGGAGGAGATGAGACAGAGAGAGAGAGAGAGATGGAGGAGATGAAACAGAGAGAGAGAGAGATGGAGGAGATGAGACAGAGAGAGAGAGAGAGAGAGAGAGAGAGATGGAGGAGATGAGACAGAGAGAGAGAGAGAGAGAGAGAGAGAGATGGAGGAGATGAGACAGAGAGAGAGAGAGAGAGAGAGAGAGAGATGGAGGAGATGAGACAGAGAGAGAGAGAGAGAGAGAGAGATGGAGGAGATGAGACAGAGAGAGAGAGAGAGAGAGAGAGATGGAGGAGATGAACAGAGAGAGAGAGAGAGACAGAGAGAGAGAGATGGAGGAGATGAGACAGAGAGAGAGAGAGAGAGAGATGGAGGAGATGAGACAGAGAGAGAGAGAGAGAGAGAGAGAGAGAGAGATGGAGGAGATGAGACAGAGAGAGAGAGAGACAGAGAGAGAGAGAGAGAGATGGAGGAGATGAGACAGAGAGAGAGAGAGAGAGAGATGGAGGAGATGAGACAGAGAGAGAGAGAGAGAGATGGAGGAGATGAAACAGAGAGAGAGAGAGAGACAGAGAGAGAGAGATGGAGGATATGAGACAGAGAGAGAGAGAGAGACAGAGAGAGAGAGAGATGGAGGAGATGAGACAGAGAGAGAGAGAGAGAGAGAGAGGAGAGAGAGAGATGGAGGAGATGAGACAGAGAGAGAGAGAGAGAGAGAGAGAGAGAGATGGAGGAGATGAGACAGAGAGAGAGAGAGAGAGAGAGAGAGAGAGAGAGAGAGAGAGATGGAGGAGATGAGACAGAGAGAGAGAGAGAGACAGAGAGAGAGAGAGAGAGAGATGGAGGAGATGAGACAGAGAGAGAGAGAGAGAGAGAGAGACAGAGAGAGAGAGAGAGAGAGAGAGACAGAGAGAGAGAGATGCACTCCAGTAGACGGGCCCGACACATTCACCCTGAGGGGCTGTTGTGTGTAGAGCTATTGGAGAGTGTCTGCGTTGATTGTGTCATTCACACTCTCACACATGCGTAAGCACACACACACACACACACACACACACACACACACACACACACACACGCACACACACTCACTGTCTCCCTCTTCCCCTCTTCCTCTCTTCGCCCCCCCCCCTCTCTCTCTCTATCAGTGTTCAGTGGGCGAGAGATGCTGGCTGGGCTCGGGGTTCTGCTCCGTGGTCCAGGCAAGGCTAATCACACACAGAGAGAGAGAAGAGAGAGAGAGAGATGCTGGCTGGGCTCGGGGTTCTGCTCCGTGGTCCAGGCAGGGCTAATCACACACAGAGAGAGAGGGAGAGAGAGAGAGATGCTGGCTGGGCTCGGGGTTCTGCTCCGTGGTCCAGGCAGGGCTAATTACACACAGCAGGCCGTTGATGAACAGATGTCATCCACACCTCATCTCTCTGTCTGGGCTCACCTGGTCATGCCTGCCTCACTGCTTTCTGATCAGAACACGGATGATGTGGAGAGAGAGAGAGAGAGACAGAGAGAGAGAGAGAGAGAGAGAGAGAGACAGAGAGAGAGAGAGAGACAGAGAGAGAGAGAGAGAGAGAGAGAGAGAGAGAGAGAGAGAGAGAGAGAGAGAGAGAGAGAGAGACACAGAGAGAGAGAGAGAGAGAGAGAGAGAGAGAGAGAGAGAGATGACAGAAAGAGATGAAAATGCAATGGTTCAACAGTTGGATTAAGCAGATGGGTATGATTTGTGTGTGTGTGTGTGTGTGTGTTTTTGTGTGTGTGTGTGTGTGTGTGTGCGTGTGTGTGTGTGTGTGTGCATTACTGGTTGGCTCAGTCAGAGAGCGAGACAAAGGAGATGATTGTGGACCTCAGGAGAGGAGGACCCCCCCTCCGCCCCCATCATCATCAACGGGGAGGAAGTGGAGAGGGTGAGACACTTCAAATTCCCAGGGATCCAGATCTCTGATGACCTGACCTGGACACACAGCACAGAGGCCACCCTGAAGAAGGCACAACACCGCCTCTACTTCCTGAGGTGTCTGTGGAGACGAGGCATGAGCACACAAACACTAGAGAGCTTCTACCGCAGCATCATGGAGAGCATCCTGACTGGAGGCATCACAGCCTGGCAGGACAACACCCCCGCCCACCACAGGCACGCCATCCAGAGGGAGGTGAAGACAGCGCAGAAGATCATGGGTGTGGAGCTCCCGGCCATCGAGGATCTCTACAACCAACGCTGCCGCAGGAAGGACATCTCCATCACTCAAGACCTCAACCATCCCAGCTGACACCTGTTCACACCATCTGAGATCCTGTTCACACCATCTGAGAACCTGTTCACACCATCTGAGAACCTGTTCACACAATCTGAGAACCTGTTCACACCATCTGAGAACCTGTTCACACCATCTGAGAACCTGTCCACACAATCTGAGAACCTCTTCACACCATCTGAGAACCTCTTCACACCATCTGAGAACCTGTTCTCACCATCTGACCAGAGAGACGGAAGATGGCCGAGCATCAGGACCACGAAGAACAGGTTCCGCACTTTCCTTCCTGACGCGGTCCCCAGCTCAACAGCCAACAGCTGCAGTAGACTGACCCTGAAGACCCCCCTGGACACCCCCCCCCCCCCACGACCCATTACCTCCCCCACCACCCCTCTGCCTGGACCCCCCCCCCCCCACGACCCATTATCTCCTCCACCACCCCTCTGCCTGGACCCCCCCCCCCCCACGACCCATTACCTCCCCCACCACCCCTCTGCCTGGACCCCCCCCCCCCCCCCCACGACCCATTACCTCCCCCACCACCCCTCTGCCTGGACCCCCCCCACGACCCATTACCTCCCCCACCACCCCTCTGCCTGGACCCCCCCCACGACCCATTACCTCCCCCACCACCCCTCTGCCTGGACCCCCCCCACGACCCATTACCTCCCCCACCACCCCTCTGCCTGGACCCCCCCCACGACCCATTACCTCCCCCACCACCCCTCTGCCTGGACCCCCCCCCCACGACCCATTACCTCCCCCACCACCCCTCTGCCTGGACCCCCCCCCCCCCCCACGACCCATTACCTCCCCCACCACCCCTCTGCCTGGACTCCCCCCCCCCCCCACGACCCATTACCTCCCCCACCACCCCTCTGCCTGGACCCCCCCCCCCCCACGACCCATTACCTCCCCCACCACCCCTCTGCCTGGACCCCCCCCCCACGACCCATTACCTCCCCCACCACCCCTCTGCCTGGACAGTCCCCCACACACCCCCCCCCGTGCTCTGGAACCAGTCTCTCCCCATGGACAGTCCCCCACACACACACACACCCCCGTGCTCTGGAACCAGTCTCTCCCCATGGACAGTCCCCCACACACACACACACCCCCGTGCTCTGGAACCAGTCTCTCCCCACTCCCCTGCCCTTGCTGCCCCCCAAAAACCCCATTGGCCTACCTTTTTTTTCATGGTATATATTTTCTATAAATGTCACAAATACACTTACGCACACACACACATTTATTTAAAAGTTCAAAATCAATGTATGTATTCATTTTATTTTATTTTACATGAGACATTTAATACATATGATTTTGTATAAATATATGTTTTGTTAATTGTCTCTTTATTGACCTGTTTTATGACCTATTCTTATATCTATGTTAGTTTACTTAATTAATCGAATACTTAATTTGTTTTCTCAAGTAATTATTGAATCGTATTCTTGACACTTTGGCAATATTGTTCACCTGACATTCATGCCAATAAAGCCTATTGAATTGAGTAAGGTCCTATATCCAGCCAGTTTAATAGGTCCTATATCCAGCCAGTCTAATAGGTCCTATATCAGTCTAATAGGTCCTATATCCAGCCAGTCTAATAGGTCCTATATCAGTCTAATAGGTCCTATATCCAGCCAGTCTAATAGGTCCTATATCAGTCTAATAGGTCCTATATCAGTCTAATAGGTCCTATATCAGTCTAATAGGTCCTATATCAGTCTAATAGGTCCTATATCAGTTTAATAGGTCCTATATCCAGACAGTCTAATAGGTCCTATATCAGTCTAATAGGTCCTATATCAGTTTAATATGTCCTATATCCAGACAGTCTAATAAGTCCTATATCCAGACAGTTTAATAGGTCCTATATCAGTCTACTAGGTCCTATATCAGTTTAATAGGTCCTATATCAGTCTACTAGGTCCTATATCAGTTTAATAGGTCCTATATCAGTCTAATAGGGCCTATATCAGTCTACTAGGTCCTATATCAGTTTAATAGGTCCTATATCAGTCTAATAGGGCCTATATCAGTTTAATAGGTCCTATATCAGTCTACTAGGTCCTATATCAGTCTACTAGGTCCTATATCAGTCTAATAGGGCCTATATCAGTCTAATAGGTCCTATATCAGTCTAATAGGTCCTATATCAGTCTACTAGGTCCTATATCAGTCTACTAGGTCCTATTTGGAGCATGCTTTTGTCGCCCCGCCCCTTTTCCAAGATGGCAGCATCCCCATTGTGTGTGCTGAATGTTTGTTAGTGTTTGGTCTTTTTTGTTGGTTTTTAGCACTTTTAACATCCATTTTAGTAAGTAGTAGTCTTTATTTGATCCTGGCATTTTCTCATTTTACCGTTTTGTGGACCTTTTGGAGTTCTACTGGCTCTGTGGACTATGGCCTGAATTTCTTCACCTGACTGCTGGGGAGCTGTCCTGTCCTGCTCTGCTGTGCTGACTGAGGCCTGCTTCCACCTGCCCCTGGCTTTCCTGGTCTGGCTGGGCTAGGTTAAGCTGAGCTGAGCTAAACTAGGTGTGTTGCAGCACTATGTTGTCTAAAGCTACTCTCCTGCTCGCTCTTCTTCTGGGATTATTTGTCAGACTGCACCTCGGCAAACCTGATGGTCTGGCTACCAGTGACGTCTTTGTTTACAATGAACATTCGGATGGTGGAACTTCTGGAGCGCTGACCCCATCGGATAGACTTTACCAAAAGCTGACGTTCTACGGCATAAAATGCGCTCTCCCATATGCCCTTTTGACTCTTGACTCGCTAATTTCGAAGGACTGGAGTGGCCCTGACCCCCAGAAAACCAATTCGTCTAGAACCCATGTGAAAAAATCATCTTCCAGACTGTTAATACTGTTATTGCTTCTACTCTCTGGCAATGTTAACATTAACCCTGGTCCAGAGCATTTTTCTGCTTCCTTGCAGCTTCTGCCAACTCCGTATGAGTTTAGCTGTAGGCAAGGGCTGGGTTTTCTGCATGTTAATGCTAGGAGTCTAGTGCCCAAATTAGATATTTTCAAGACCTGGTTTTTAGTTGCTAAGCCTGATATTGTAGTAGTTTCTGAAACCTGGTTAAAACCGACCGTCACTGACAATGTCATTCACATTGATGGTTATAATGTTTTCAGAACTGACCGTAAGGGCAGAGCTGGTGGTGTTGCAATATACACTGCTGAGAATTTACAGTGTTCTGTCCTTCACTCGATTTCAATACCAAGGCAACTTGAGTTTCTAGCTGTCCAAATAACTATAGCAAATGCTCCTCTCACGGTTATTGGCTGTTATAGGCCTCCCTCGGCCATCAAAGATGCAACCACAAGCCTTACTGAATTGCTGTCTAAGTTTTCTTCTGAAATCATCTTAATGGGTGATTTAAACTGGGACTGGCTGAGTGATAAATCTTCACAATTTAAGCAGGTTTGTGATTCTTTGAATTTAACTCAGCTTATTGAAAGCCCTACTAGAATAAACCCTGCCAAACCCAACAGCGACACCCTTATAGATGTCATTCTAACAAATGCAGTTCATAAATATGTGTCTGTTGGTGTTTTTCCTAATGATATAAAGCGACCACTGCACCATTGCTTGCGTTAGGAGCACTAAGTTGCCCAAAGCCAAGGGCCTTATTGTGCTCAGGCGCTGCTTCAAACACTTTTCTGAGCAGGCTTTCCTACATGACCTGGCGGAAGTTAAATGGCACCTTACAGCGTTAATTCCATCTGTCGATGATGCTGTCCATTTCTTTACAGATCACTTTTTACTGATTATTAATAAGCATGCCCCTCTTAGAAAATTTAGAGTCAAGAATAGATACAATCCATGGTTTACTAGAGAATTAACCAATCTTATTCATGATCGAAATAAGCAATGGTCTTTAGCCAGAAAGTCAAACACTGCTGATGACTGGCTTCTTTTTCGTGTCCTCAGAAATAAATGTTCAGCTCTTATTAAAAAAGCTAAAGCTGATTACTATCTGAGCTTAACCACTGATAGTTTTAACGACCATTCCAAGTTCTGGAAAACAATTAAATCACTTCAGAACAAGAAGGTTTCTAGTCTTTCTAGCTTGTTTTTCAACATCTTCTCGTAAAAGGTTGGTCTCTGGCTTATTCCTGTCCCAGCTTGATTACGGCGATACCATCTATAGATTTGCCTGTCCCACTGTTTTGGGCCAAACTTGACCCACTCTACCATGCTGCACTGAGATATATATCAAATGCACCTTATAGGACTCATCATTGCACACTGTATAGCCTAACTGGGTGGCCCTCACTTACTATGCCAGGATGCAACACTGGTTTATTTTATTGTATAAGGCCATTTTAGGCAAGCTCCCTCGGTACATATGTTCCAATTTTGTACCAGTTTGTGACTCTTACAACCTCAGATCCAGTGCCTGGATACGGTTCCAGGTACCTGCTGTGCGGACTGAGGCTGGAAAAAGAGCCTTTTTTATTCTGGTCCTTGGTCTTGGAATGACCTTCAGTCAAGCCTCAAACTGATGGCACTTATTCCTTTAGCCAGCTTTAAACTGAAACTATCAGAAGTCCTTACCACCAGCTGCTCATGTAGTAATATATCTTAATTTCTTATTGTTCCCACGTGGTCTACGCCTTTTGTATATTTAGTTGTGTTGTTCTCTGTATTTTATATGTCCTTGTGTCTTTCTATGTGAAACTTTGCTGCCTTCTTGGCCAGGTCAGTATTGTAAAAGAGATTTTATCTCAATGCTTTTATCTGGTTAAATAAAGGTTAAATTAAATAAATAAATAAAAAATCAGTCTAATAGGTCATATATCAGTCTAATAGGTCATATATCAGTCTAATAGGGCCTATATCAGTCTAATAGGTCATATATCAGTCTAATAGGGCCTATATCAGTCTACTAGGTCCTATATCAGTCTACTAGGTCCTATATCAGTCTACTAGGTCCTATATCAGTCTAATAGGTCCTATATCAGTCTAATAGTCCCTATATCAGTCTACTAGGTCCTATATCAGTCTAATAGGTCCCATATCCAGACAGTCTAATAGGTCCTATATCAGTCTAATAGGTCCTATATCAGTTTAATAGGTCCTATATCCAGACAGTCTAATAGGTCCTATATCCAGCCAGTTTAATAGGTCCTATATCAGTCTAATAGGTCCTATATCAGTCTAATAGGTCCTATATCAGTCTAATAGGTCCTATATCAGTCTAATAGGTCCTATATCAGTCTAATAGGTCCTATATCCAGACAGTTTAATAGGTCCTATATCCAGACAGTCTAACCTTGGTGGGATATTATGGTCTGTCTCTCTGCTGTTACTCACTCTGTCCACATCTCACATCTGTCTTTGCATAACAGGGGTTTCAGTGGGTTTAGGGGAGAGCAAACACACACACACGCACGCACTCACACACACACGCACAAACACACACACGCGCACGCACGCACGCACTCACACACACACGCACAAACACACGCACGCACGCACGCACGCACTCACACACACACGCACAAACACACGCACGCACGCACGCACGCACTCACACACACACGCACTCACACACACGGCCACCATGGCCATTCCTGCTGTGTTTGTACATGGTTGATTACAACTCTTTAGTTGTTTTCAACTAAAGAGTGGAAGAGCACTGGGAGACAAACACACACACACACAAACACACACACACACACACACACACACAAACGTTCACTGTCTGCGTGGAGATGCGATGCACCTGTGAAGACTAGCATCTTGAAAGATTAATAGGAGGCCTGGTTTTGTTGTTAGAGAGCCCAGGGCCGGGGGCTGAATGTTTTATGAAGCTAACAGGCTGTGGGCTAAGAGGCTAGCAGGATAACTAACTAACACCCTAACAAGCTAACAGGCTAGCAGGATAACTAACTAACACCCTAACAAGCTAACTAACTAGCATACTAACAAGCTAGTAGGCTAGCAGACTAACTTACTAGCAGACTATCACGCTACTAGGCTAGTAGACTTACAGGCTCATTCTCCAGCTGAACCATGTAAGGTTGAGAGTGAACAAGCTCAGCTCAGAGAGAGAGAGAGAGAGAGAGAGAGAGAGAGAGAGAGAGAGAGAGAGAGAGAGAGAGAGAGAGGGGGGGGGGGGGGTACGATAGAGGGGCTCGCTCTGTTTCTCTGTTCCACTCCTCCCTCTCCCTCTCCCTCCAGCTCAGAGAGAGAGAGAGAGAGAGAGAGAGAGAGAGAGGGGGGGGTACGATAGAGGGGCTCGCTCTGTTTCTCTGTTCCACTCCTCCCTCTCCCTCTCCCTCCAGCTCTCTGATAAACACGCACGTCTTCCCTGGCGGTGCTAGACAGTTCCAGCCTCAGTCCCAGCCTCAGCCCCAGCCTCAGCCTCAGCCTCAGCCTCAGCCTCAGCCTCAGCCCCAGCCCCTACTCTTACCCCTACCCCAGCCTCAGCCTCAGCCTCAGCCCCAGCCCCTACTCTTACCCCTACCCCAGCCTCAGCCTCAGCCCCAGCCCTCAGCCCCTACCCTTACCACTACCCCAGCCTCAGCCTCAGCTCCAGACCAGGAGCCAGTCTCTCCATGTAAGGATCTGGAGCAGATGCTGGGGACGGAGAGAGATGACAGCACACACACACACACACACACACACACACACACACACACACACACACACTGAGACCTGGCACTGCAGAGGAAAACCCAACAGCAGAAAGGAGAGGAGGAGGAGGAGAAGAGGGGAGCTGGGTAGGAGAGAGAGAGAGAGAGAGAGAGAGAGAGAGAGAGAGAGAGAGAGAGAGAGAGAGAGAGAGAGAGAGAGAGAGAGAGAGAGAGAGAGAGAGAGAGAGAGACTGGGACAGGGAACAGAGGCACACAGCATTGTGATAAAACACACCCACATATCCCAGAACATCAGTCTTTCTGGGGAAGGAGATCAAACCGCTCACAGGTCCAGACAGAGATTTGAGAACATTCTAGCTGTTCTACAACACGTTCTATAACATCAGTCCACATTAGGAGTTCTCTGCTATGAGACTACAGATGAAACAAGCCAACTACCCAGCCGACGAGACTATGGGTTATTCAACAGCTAACGGACAATTTAATAAGAGCAAAGACAGGTTTCCAGACAGAGAAAGAGAGAGAGATGGAGACTGGGGTTTAATAACTGATAGAGGGAGACTGGGTCTAGACAGAGAGAGAGGGAGAGAGGGCCAGGGGGGTGGAGAGAGAGGGAGAGAGAGAGAGACAGCTGTGTTGAGTGGGCTCGGTGGTCTAGACAGAGAGAGAGGGAGAGAGGGCCAGGGGGGTGGAGAGAGAGGGAGAGAGAGAGAGGGAGAGAGAGAGAGGGAGAGAGAGAGAGGGAGAGAGAGAGAGGGAGAGAGAGAGAGACAGCTGTGTTGAGTGGGCTCCGTGGTCTAGCTGCTGCTGTGTCAGGGCACTAGATTACAGTGACAGTGTCAGGTGTCAAAACAAGACAACTTGTGACTTCTGACTGATGCACACACACACACACACACACGCACACACACACACACACACACGCACACACACACACACACACGCACACACACACGCACACACACACACACACACACACACGCTCACACACACACACGCACGCACGCACACACACACACACACACACACACACACACACACACACACACACACACACACACACACACACACCTTTGACCTGGATTAGCAGCCTGCTATGGGGTGTGAAAAAGTGCCATTTTGGTTGCGTGTTCAAAGCTTACTTACAACATGTATGGATGTATGTGTGTATGTATATACATACACACACACATACAGACATACACACACGTTCGCGTTAACCAGCACAGCTCACTACAAAACATGCGCACATGCGCGGTAGTTCGATTGCGCTTTAAGTGAATGGGGGAGCTCACGTGACCGAATGACTGTTTGCGTTGTGAGTTGTGAGCTCAGTGGTGCTTGTATGTATGTACGTGTGTCTGTGTGTCTGTCACGTGTACCACGAAGGGTTGCTTGTTCACACATTACAAGACCATGTGTGTATGTGTGTGTGTGTGTGTGTATGAGATCTAACATAGCCTACATACATACACATGTATTCACCTGGAGGCTATGAGCATGCTCCAGGCATATATGGCTGAACACTCAGGTGACATGTAAGGCTATTCAACCACTCCCAGGTTGCCTCTTCAGACATGAATCACTATCTAGCAAGCTGACACTCTGTTTCTCTCCACAGACCAGTCTGGACAATCTGTATAGACATCAATTAGGACTGGAACAGACCTCTGTATGCATAATTCTAAATAAAACTTGCATTGCTGATTGGATGTCTACAGTTTCTTCAAATCGTATAGAGAGACAACTTGTTTACTGACAATGTGTTTGCTTTTTTATTTACCATGTAACAGTGAGGATCCAAGTAGATTTGTGAGCAAGAGACATGTTTGCCAACACTTTTTAGATGTCAGCTCCAGTGATGACTAGTGACCCCTGCCCGCAATAAAAATTCAGCAACAAGTCATGGCAGTGTTGTCTTTATACCACATCACACTGATATCAGCTACACTAGCTCTGCATACATGACACACATTATCCAAGCTGTGTTGTTTGTTATGATGGACTTGGATACATAATTGTATTTTTCTGGCAAACCAGTCGTTGAAATGCTACAGTGTGATCATGGGTACCTTCCTTCATTACTAAGCGTTATTATACTATGTGACATAGTGTTAATATGTCTTTGACATAAACAAATGATAAGAAATGACATGTTCTACAATCTCTACTATTGCAATGCATCAGTCCGTGTAAAGCTGGCTGACGGTGTCGAGGTCCTGGCTACTAGCTGCCTATCGCCTCCCTCGGTCCTCACTCCAGCTCAGCTCCTCCCAGCAGGTAGAGCTGGACGTTCATCTGGCAACTCGGGACAACGACAGAAAACAAACTGCAATTCTCCTTCCTCCTCTGGGCTGGTTCCCTTAGGGGCATCACTTCTCCACCGCTGCAGCTGGATAGTACTTCCCTGAGCCATGACCATGAGGTTGTTGGAGTCAAATCTGAAGGCTGGTACACAGTCCATCTATAACATCAAAAACAATCTGTAGTTGGACCCAACAAGCACTGTGATAATAGCACCCCAAGTCATTACTGCAGAGCGTTCATGCACATGTATATGGCTAGTAATGTAGTTACAAAACCTCTACTCTCGAATACAGCATATGGAAAATAATAATGTACCTCCTTATTGCAATAGACACTTTATAACATTTACAAACCATTAAGGCTAGAGGGAATAACGCGCTCCTCTCTGTTCACAGGCATACACTATAACATTAATAATGGAGGCTGGTGCTGAATGAGTAACGTTACTGCACAGGGAATACAGTTGTGACGTGATTTTAAAAGCACCGACAGGCAAACTTGGCAGGCCTGAGTTTGACCGCGTTCAATACACCGGCCTTCTCTAGCCAAACTGTAAAGTAATGGAGATAGCTAGATACAGCTACATAATATACCGAGTTGAATTCGCATAACGTGACCATCTAACGTTACCCACACTCTTGGTAGACACTTCGCTAGCCTAGGCAATGATGTAACGTTAGCTGGGAAGCTAGCTAGCTTGCAGTAAAAGCTGATATAACAAAAAAACAAATTGAGTTGGCATACGATCTACCCACAAAGCATGGTCTTGTCATCTAACCACGCAGATATTAATATTTTTAGTGCTATATTTACCATAGTCGTCTTCATTCTCTGAAGCGATGTATCGAAGACATTCATTAAGCGAGTCGAAACATACACACACACACATACACACACACACACACACACACACACACACACACACACATACATACACACATACATACACGCACTTCTCAAGAGTGAAAACCGCAGCAACACATTCGGTGACGTCACGCGG
>NC_140246.1:24685973-24693473 GCF_949987555.1 Borostomias antarcticus | reverse complement strand
GGGTGAGGGTGGTGTAGTGTGTTCAGGGGGAGGGTGGTGTAGTGTGTTCAGGAGGAGGGTGGTGTAGTGTGTTCAGGGTGAGGGTGGTGTAGTGTGTTCAGGGTGAGGGTGGTGTAGTGTGTTCAGGGTGAGGGTGGTGTAGTGTGTTCAGGAGGAGGGTGGTGTAGTGTGTTCAGGGTGAGGGTGGTGTAGTGTGTTCAGGGGTGAGGGTGGTGTAGTGTGTTCAGGGGTGAGGGTGGTGTAGTGTGTTCAGGGGGGAGGGTGGTGTAGTGTGTTCAGGGGGGAGGGTGGTGTAGTGTGTTCAGGGTGAGGGTGGTGTAGTGTGTTCAGGGGGGAGGGTGGTGTAGTGTGTTCAGGGGGGAGGGTGGTGTAGTGTGTTCAGGGTGAGGGTGGTGTAGTGTGTTCAGGGGGGATGGTGGTGTAGTGTGTTCAGGGGGGAGGGTGGTGTAGTGTGTTCAGGGTGAGGGTGGTGTAGTGTGTTCAGGGGGGAGGGTGGTGTAGTGTGTTCAGGGGTGAGGGTGGTGGTCTAGGGTGGTGTAGTGTGTTCAGGGGGGAGGGTGGTGTAGTGTGTTCAGGGGTGAGGGTGGTGTAGTGTGTTCAGGGTGAGGGTGGTGTAGTGTGTTCAGGGTGAGGGTGGTGTAGTGTGTTCAGGGGTGAGGGTGGTGTAGTGTGTTCAGGGGTGAGGGTGGTGTAGTGTGTTCAGGGTGAGGGTGGTGTAGTGTGTTCAGGGGTGAGGGTGGTGTAGTGTGTTCAGGGGTGAGGGTGGTGTAGTGTGTTCAGGGGGGAGGGTGGTGTAGTGTGTTCAGGGTGAGGGTGGTGTAGTGTGTTCAGGGGTGAGGGTGGTGGTCTAGGGTGGTGTAGTGTGTTCAGGGGGGAGGGTGGTGTAGTGTGTTCAGGGGTGAGGGTGGTGTAGTGTGTTCAGGGGGGAGGGTGGTGTAGTGTGTTCAGGGGTGAGGGTGGTGTAGTGTGTTCAGGGGGGAGGGTGGTGTAGTGTGTTCAGGGGGAGGGTGGTGTAGTGTGTTCAGGGGTGAGGGTGGTGTAGTGTGTTTAGGGGTGAGGGTGGTGTAGTGTGTTCAGGGGTGAGGGTGGTGTAGTGTGTTCAGGGGGGAGGGTGGTGTAGTGTGTTCAGGGGGGAGGGTGGTGTAGTGTGTTCAGGGGTGAGGGTGGTGTAGTGTGTTCAGGGGGGAGGGTGGTGTAGTGTGTTCAGGGGGGAGGGTGGTGTAGTGTGTTCAGGGGGGAGGGTGGTGTAGTGTGTTCAGGGGTGAGGGTGGTGTAGTGTGTTCAGGGGGGAGGGTGGTGTAGTGTGTTCAGGGGTGAGGGTGGTGGTCTAGGGTGGTGTAGTGTGTTCAGGGGTGAGGGTGGTGGTCTAGGGTGGTGTAGTGTGCTCAGGGGTGAGGGTGGTGGTCTAGGGTGGTGTAGTGTGCTCAGGGTGAGGGTGGTGTAGTGTGTTCAGGGGTGAGGGTGGTGTAGTGTGTTCAGGGGTGAGGGTGGTGTAGTGTGTTCAGGGGTGAGGGTGGTGTAGTGTGTTCAGGGGTGAGGGTGGTGTAGTGTGTTCAGGGGGAGGGTGGTGTAGTGTGTTCAGGAGGAGGGTGGTGTAGTGTGTTCAGGGTGAGGGTGGTGTAGTGTGTTCAGGGGTGAGGGTGGTGTAGTGTGTTCAGGGTGAGGGTGGTGTAGTGTGTTCAGGAGGAGGGTGGTGTAGTGTGTTCAGGGTGAGGGTGGTGTAGTGTGTTCAGGGGTGAGGGTGGTGTAGTGTGTTCAGGGGTGAGGGTGGTGTAGTGTGTTCAGGGGGGAGGGTGGTGTAGTGTGTTCAGGGGGGAGGGTGGTGTAGTGTGTTCAGGGTGAGGGTGGTGTAGTGTGTTCAGGGGGGAGGGTGGTGTAGTGTGTTCAGGGGGGAGGGTGGTGTAGTGTGTTCAGGGTGAGGGTGGTGTAGTGTGTTCAGGGGGGATGGTGGTGTAGTGTGTTCAGGGGGGAGGGTGGTGTAGTGTGTTCAGGGTGAGGGTGGTGTAGTGTGTTCAGGGGGGAGGGTGGTGTAGTGTGTTCAGGGGTGAGGGTGGTGGTCTAGGGTGGTGTAGTGTGTTCAGGGGGGAGGGTGGTGTAGTGTGTTCAGGGGTGAGGGTGGTGTAGTGTGTTCAGGGTGAGGGTGGTGTAGTGTGTTCAGGGTGAGGGTGGTGTAGTGTGTTCAGGGGTGAGGGTGGTGTAGTGTGTTCAGGGGTGAGGGTGGTGTAGTGTGTTCAGGGTGAGGGTGGTGTAGTGTGTTCAGGGGTGAGGGTGGTGTAGTGTGTTCAGGGGTGAGGGTGGTGTAGTGTGTTCAGGGGGGAGGGTGGTGTAGTGTGTTCAGGGTGAGGGTGGTGTAGTGTGTTCAGGGGTGAGGGTGGTGGTCTAGGGTGGTGTAGTGTGTTCAGGGGGGAGGGTGGTGTAGTGTGTTCAGGGGTGAGGGTGGTGTAGTGTGTTCAGGGTGAGGGTGGTGTAGTGTGTTCAGGGGTGAGGGTGGTGTAGTGTGTTCAGGGTGAGGGTGGTGTAGTGTGTTCAGGGGTGAGGGTGGTGTAGTGTGTTCAGGGTGAGGGTGGTGTAGTGTGTTCAGGGTGAGGGTGGTGTAGAGTGTTCAGGGTGATGGTGGTGGTCTAGGGTGGTGTAGTGTGTTCAGGGGGAGGTTGGTGGTCTAGGGTGGTGTAGTGTGTTCAGGGGTGAGGGTGGTGTAGTGTGTTCAGGGTGAGGGTGGTGTAGTGTGTTCAGGGGTGAGGGTGGTGTAGTGTGTTCAGGGTGAGGGTGGTGTAGTGTGTTCAGGGGGGAGGGTGGTGTAGTGTGTTCAGGGTGAGGGTGGTGTAGTGTGTTCAGGGGTGAGGGTGGTGTAGTGTGTTCAGGGGTGAGGGTGGTGTAGTGTGTTCAGGGGTGAGGGTGGTGGTCTAGGGTGGTGTAGTGTGTTCAGGGTGAGGGTGGTGTAGTGTGTTCAGGGTGAGGGTGGTGTAGTGTGTTCAGGGGTGAGGGTGGTGTAGTGTGTTCAGGGTGAGGGTGGTGTAGTGTGTTCAGGGGGGAGGGTGGTGTAGTGTGTTCAGGGGTGAGGGTGGTGTAGTGTGTTCAGGGGGGAGGGTGGTGTAGTGTGTTCAGGGTGAGGGTGGTGTAGTGTGTTCAGGGTGAGGGTGGTGTAGTGTGTTCAGGGGTGAGGGTGGTGTAGTGTGTTCAGGGGGGAGGGTGGTGGTCTAGGGTGGTGTAGTGTGTTCAGGGTGAGGGTGGTGTAGTGTGTTCAGGGGTGAGGGTGGTGTAGTGTGTTCAGGGTGAGGGTGGTGTAGTGTGTTCAGGGGTGAGGGTGGTGTAGTGTGTTCAGGGTGAGGGTGGTGTAGTGTGTTCAGGGGGGAGGGTGGTGTAGTGTGTTCAGGGTGAGGGTGGTGTAGTGTGTTCAGGGGTGAGGGTGGTGTAGAGTGTTCAGGGGTGAGGGTGGTGTAGTGTGTTCAGGGTGAGGGTGGTGTAGTGTGTTCAGGGGTGAGGGTGGTGTAGTGTGTTCAGGGGTGAGGGTGGTGTAGTGTGTTCAGGGTGAGGGTGGTGTAGTGTGTTCAGGGGGGAGGGTGGTGTAGTGTGTTCAGGGGTGAGGGTGGTGTAGTGTGTTCAGGGGGGAGGGTGGTGTAGTGTGTTCAGGGGGGAGGGTGGTGTAGTGTGTTCAGGGGGGAGGGTGGTGTAGTGTGTTCAGGGGGGAGGGTGGTGTAGTGTGTTCAGGGGGGAGGGTGGTGTAGTGTGTTCAGGGGTGAGGGTGGTTACGTTGGTGTTGGTGCGTCTGTCTTCCCAGCTGATCTTGAGGTGTGATGATGTGCCTCTAGTGACGGTGCTGCTGTATGCGGTCCTGGTTTCTAATCCATACAGTAGAGATTCAGATCTCAGTATATGAGACACCATCTACCATTAACACACAGGGCCCTAGCATGTTCTACCATTAACACACAGGGCCCTAGCATGTTCTACCATTAACACACAGGGCCCTAGCATGTTCTACCATTAACACACAGGGCCCTAGCATGTTCTACCATAAACACACAGGGCCCTAGCATGTTCTACCATTAACACACAGGGCCCTAGCATGTTCTACCATTAACACACAGGGCCCTAGCATGTTCTACCATAAACACACAGGGCCCTAGCATGTTCTACCATTAACACACAGGGCCCTAGCATGTTCTACCATTAACACACAGGGCCCTAGCATGTTCTACCATTAACACACAGGGCCCTAGCATGTTCTACCATTAACACACAGGGCTCTAGCATGTTCTACCATTAACACACAGGGCCCTAGCATGTTCTACCATTAACACACAGGGCCCTAGCATGTTCTACCATTAACACACAGGGCTCTAGCATGTTCTACCATTAACACACAGGGCCCTAGCATGTTCTACCATTAACACACAGGGCCCTAGCATGTTCTACCATAAACACACAGGGCCCTAGCATGTTCTACCCATGGATGTATTAATATAACTGGATACAGCCACTCCATTCACTGGCCGCTATCAACAATGAAGCCCTATTGAACCGCGCCATCTTGGCAAATTTGTAGTCATTTGACTATTTCCGGTGACTTTTGACTTGCGCAGTTGTGCTTTTCTGGCCTTCCGGTGACTTTTGACTTGCGCAGTTGAGCTTCTCTGGCCGACGCGCGTCCACGAAAAAGTTCACATTTATCTGAAATGTAGACGCACGTTCCCGGCTCTCTCTGCTCTCCCCGCTTTGATTTAGCAATGAAAACCGGCTTGCATATTAACCTGTTTTTGTCAAATATATCAATTGGAGAAATTATCTTTTCATCCAGGCATCTTAGTTTTAACAGGTTAAATATAATTGAACATGTTTTGTTTGCTAGTAGATGGTATTCATTCCGTTCGCGATAACGTTATTGCAGCCAGGCTAAATTCCTCCAGGGAGCCAGTGACAGGCGAGTTGAAGAGCTTCACTCCCCGCCAGCAGGAGCTCTGGCCGCGGCTACCGCATCTCGGAAAACCCGCTGAGTTCCTGGCTGCTATTTCACACTCGCCCTTGATCAATCCCAATACCGATCCATGGTAATAATGAATCAATCGTTCAGATCAGATCGGCAGTGCTGCATGCATGTTACAACATCATTGTTAGCTTTATTAACATAACCATAGCCTACATTTATCTCTCTAACGTTAGGCTATCCATCTTACACCAGTCGGCCATTCGATAGCTGGAAGCGGTCAACGCCAACGTTGACTGAAAACACCCAAACTCAGTGTATCGTTTCATCTTCATGCTACACATCAACTCCTTTACATTGTATGTGAATAAATTCCTGTTATTCTAAAAATATCCCATTTCTGTCCATTCCTGGAAAAGGCTAATAATTGCTGTCAAATGATCACTCCAGTTTATCAACGTATCCCACTACCATTTCAACTATGCACAGGAGATTGTCTTATATATATATGTGTGTGTATGGAGCAATTGTTTTTAATGTCCGACTTTTGTCTGTGCTGTTCAGTAAATGTGCATCTGTCCTAATTTATTGTAGCCTATCTACTACACAACCTAGTTCAAATTTATGAATCTTCCGCGGCGTGATCATTTCCAAACCAAATTGCGGGGGGGGGGGGGGGGCATTAAAAGCATTACAAATTAGACATTAAAAGCATTAAAACGAAATGTGAAACAGCATGACAACATACATATTCCTTGATTATTTGTATGCTGTGTTGTCCCGTCTGAGTTTGTCCTGTTCGTGATTGGTCTCGTGTTCCCACTCGATAGGCTTGCACCTTGACGTTGGTGAGTGGGCTTTAAACCAAGACGGGCTGTATGTGTATGTGTGTATGTATGTGGTTTGTGTGTCATATTCTATTATTGAAATGTAATAACAGAAACAGTGTGCCTCCTCTTATCCTCACAGCTCAAGCCATTTTAGGAGACCAGTTCACACCTCAACCAGACCTGCTGCTGTTTAGGACCTGCTTTAAGCCCTTTTTTGTGGTGTCCGTTTTCTGTGTTCTGTGTCAAGTAAGCCAACCCACCTTCAATGCAGTGTAGCCTCCACATTTGAATGGTTACAGCAGTCTTGTCGTCTACAAGCAACAGTCTCTGGCTTTGCATGGCAATTTATGTAGTATCATCCGAGTTCTACAAATGCTGTACTTTTTTGTACTGTAAGTAACCCCTCAATTATTCAATTTTACTGGGGAGCAGTGACCATAGCCTACTTGCCAACCCTCCTGACTTCCGCGGGAGATTCATAAATTTGAACTAGGTTGTGTAGTAGATAGGCTACAATAAATTAGGACAGATGCACATTTACTGAACAGCACAGACAAAAGTCGGACATTAAAAACAATTGCTCCATACACACATATATATATATATATAATGTTTCACATTTCGTTTTAATGCTTTTAATGTCTAATTTGTAATGCTTTTAATGCCCCCCCCCCCCCCCCGCAATTTGGTTTGGAAATGCTCCCTATTTCTGAGGTCCCAAGGTTGGTGAGTATGGCAAGCTATAAGCTATTAATACAAGCATACCGCTCAAAAAGGGCTTAATACATACAACAAACTGATCAGGCTAATCATTTTTTAATGAAAATGACCACAAGACAACCTCCTGTGCATAGTTGAAATGGTAGTGGGATACGGTGATAAACTGGAGTGATCATTTGACAGCAATTATTAGCCTTTTCCAGGAATGGACAGAAATGGGATATTTTTAGAATAACAGGAATTTATTCACATACAATGTAAAGGAGTTGATGTGTAGCATGAAGATGAAACGATACACTGAGTTTGGGTGTTTTCAGTCAACGTTGGCGTTGACCGCTTCCAGCTATCGAATGGCCGACTGGTGTAAGATGGATAGCCTAACGTTAGAGAGATAAATGTAGGCTATGGTTATGTTAATAAAGCTAACAATGATGTTGTAACATGCATGCAGCACTGCCGATCTGATCTGAACGATTGATTCATTATTACCATGGATCGGTATTGGGATTGATCAAGGGCGAGTGTGAAATAGCAGCCAGGAACTCAGCGGGTTTTCCGAGATGCGGTAGCAGCGGCCAAAGCTCCTGCTGGCGGGGAGTGAAGCTCTTCAACTCGCCGGTCACTGGCTCCCTGGAGGAATTTAGCCTGGCTGCAATAACGTTATTGCGAACGGAATGAATACCATCTACTAGCAAACAAAACATGTTCAATTATATTTAACCTGTTAAAACTAAGATGCCAGGATCAAAAAATAATTTCTCCAATTGATATATTTGACAAAAACAGGTTAATATGCAAGCCGGTTTTCATTGCTAAATCAAAGCGGGGAGAGCCGAGAGAGCCGGGAACGCGCGTCTACATTTCAGATAAATGTGAACTTTTTCGTGGACGCGCGTCGGCCAGAGAAGCTCAACTGCGCAAGTCAAAAGTCACGCGAAATAGCCAAGTGACTACAAATCTAGCCAAGATGGCGCGGTTCAATAGGCCTTCACTTTAGATTTCGAATCCTGGGGGCTTGGTTCTACC
>NC_140246.1:24678577-24685773 GCF_949987555.1 Borostomias antarcticus | reverse complement strand
CACACACACACACCCACCCACACACACACACACACATGATATGATATGATATTGGTTTATTTCCTGTGTCATGCACCAGAAGGTGCCCAGCCCACATGGGCTCACAAGACACATTAATACAGTACATTACATGTACAATAAATCCAGAGGATAAAAACATAACAAAATGAAGAACAATCCATTTTCTCAAGCTCAGTTCATACATATAAAGTAGTCTGTCTTTTTCCCCCATGCTTTACAAATGAACTCCGCCAAGCGGAAAGTACCTTTCCTAAAGCATATATCAAGTCTTTTATGATCATCTAGCCAGAAAAAATCATCACAAATAGATGACATTTTATGAAAAAATAAATCTCGTATTTCAGCATACAATGGGTAAAAGAAAAGAAGGTGGATTGAATTTTCGATTTCCTTCAAATCACATAATAAACATGATCTTTCAGCTTCAGGAGTACCGACTAATGGACCCGTTTCTATGGCCAGAGGGAATGTTCCAGAATGTGCACAGAAAGATCTTCTGGACTGTGATTATTTTTAATAAGACAAAAGGTTCTTAGTTTAGGTTTGTATCATATATCAACAGACCAGTTTTCTTTATATTTAAGAAACATCTGATTCTGCATATCTGAAATATTACATCGTAATCTATTTAAATAAATAAATGATGAATTATTTGTAAAGAATAAAGATTTAACTTTACTGATCCAATGGAAACCATTGGCCATGTCCCAATTAAATATTATTTTAGTGATCCTGTGGTCAGACATGTTTATAAGTCTATTCCAAAGCCGCAAGACCTCCCATCTATGTCTAATATTAGGAGGGATCCATCCCATATCTCCATTAATAGCCAGGATCGGAGTGAGTTAATGGAATCTGAGTAACGTCATACACACATACACATACACACACACACACACATACACACACACACACACACATACACACACACACACACATACACACAGACACTTACACACGCACACACATACACAGGTCTCAGCTGCAGTGGGCTGTGAATAGTTCTGGAAGCAGCGGACATTAGCATTTATACGACTACCCAGACCAGCATGTTCTGGTTTGAATGCGAAGCCACCGACCCTATTGGAGCCAGCACCCCCCCCCCCTCTCTCCCTGACTCTCCCGGTCTCCTCACACAATCCTCCGCTCACCGTGGACACACACACACACACACACACACACCACACAATCCTCCGCTCACCGTGGACGCACACCACACAACCCTCCGCTCACCGTGGACACACACACACACACACACACACACCACACAACCCTCCGCTCACCGTGGACACACACACCACACAACCCTCCGCTCACCGTGGACACACACACCCCACAACCCTCCGCTCACACACACACACACCCCACAACCCTCCGCTCACCGTGGACACACACACCCCACAACCCTCCGCTCACACACACACACACCCCACAACCCTCCGCTCACCGTGGACACACACACCCCACAACCCTCCGCTCACACACACACACACCCCACAACCCTCCGCTCACACACACACACACCCCACAACCCTCCGCTCACACACACACACACCCCACAACCCTCCGCTCACCGTGGACACACACACCACACAACCCTCCGATCACCGTGGACACACACACCCCACAACCCTCCGCTCACACACACACACACCACACAACCCTCCACTCACACACACACACACACACCACACAACCCTCCGCTCACACACACACACACACACCACACAACCCTCCGCTCACACACACACACACACACCACACAACCGTCCGCTCACCGTGGACACACACACACACACACACACACACACACACACACACACACACACACACACACACACACACACACACACACAGGGCTCATTCAAACCCAGCTCACTTAAAGACTTGCCAGCGCAGATTAAATGTTCACACCAATACGCCCTCCGCTGCAACACTGACCCCCGGATCACTGGAACCCCAGGCTGTATAGTTGATTACCTATCCCCCCAGGGCTGAATGGTTGATTACCAACCCCCCCGCGCCGCAGACGAGCAGCAGCCTGATCCCTGTTCTGTGTGTGGTGGGGGGGGGCCCGGCTCCTACCCTGGAGGCCCCAGTGCTCCTCCCAGCCCAGTCTAACCCAGCCCAGCCCAGCTCACTGTCCCAAGCACAGGCCCGGCGGAGGAGGAGGAACTGGGCCTCCTCTGCATCTGACCATCCCTTCAGTCCCCTAGAGATTCACATCTCTATAGGGAGAGAGAAGGAGGGAGAGAGAGAGAGAGCTAGGGAAGAGAGAGAGAGAGAGAGTTGGGGTAGAGAGAGAGAGAGAGGGAGGGAGAGAAAGAGTTAGGGAAGAGAGAGAGAGAGAGAGAGAGTTGGGGTAGAGAGAGAGAAAGGGAGGGAGAGAGAGAGAGGGAGGGAGGGAGAGAGAGAGAGAGAGGGAGTTGGGGTAGAGAGAAAGAGGGAGAGAGAGAGGGGGAGAGAGAGAGAGAGAGAGAGAGAGGGAGGGAGAGAGAGAGGGAGGGAGAGAGAGAGAGGGGGAGGGAGAGAGGGAGAGAGAGAGAGAGGGAGAGAGAGGGAGGGAGAGAGAGAGAGGGAGGGAGAGAGAGATAGAGGGGGAGAGAGAGAGTGAGAGAGGGGGAGAGAGATAGAGGGGGAGAGAGAGAGGGAGAGAGAGAGAGGGAGGGAGAGAGAGATAGAGGGGGAGAGAGAGTGAGAGAGGGGGAGAGAGATAGAGGGGGAGAGAGAGAGTGAGAGAGGGAGGGAGAGAGAGAGAGGGAGGGAGAGAGAGATAGAGGGGGAGAGAGAGAGTGAGAGAGGGGGAGAGAGAGAGTGAGAGAGGGGGAGAGAGATAGAGGGGGAGAGAGAGAGTGAGAGAGGGGGAGAGAGAGAGAGGGGAAGAGAGAGAGAGAGCTGCTATCCAGGGGGAGCAGAGGGAGCTGGTTAGCAGAGCAGAGAGACAGCAGGTATTAATCACAGTGAGCAAACTCCCCAGACATGATCTCCTGTGTGAGAGTCCGTCAGGGTGAACCAGCCAGCTGCTCTGTCCAGATGACCACTTCAACCCACCAGGGGTGGTAGTGAGGTCCAGCAGCATGACTGTGTCTGTATCTAACTAAACCACATACAGCTCCTCTGGATGGACATGCAACACCCCCCCCCCACACACACACACACATACACACACACACACACACACACTCTGCAGCTCGTCCACAACGCTCTGACCTGCCTCTGGAATCTCAGACTGCCACTGGAGGTCAGTGAGAGAGAGAGAGAGAGAGAGAGAGAGAAAGGGGGAGTGAGAGAGAGAGAGGGAGTGAGAGAGAGAGGGGGAGTGAGAGAGAGGGAGAGAGAAAGGGGGAGTGAGAGAGAGAGAGAGAGAGGGAGTGAGAGAGAGAGAGAGAGAGCACAGAAAGATATAGCTGTCACGTTGCTAACTTAAAAGTACTGAGTTTAGGTACAGGACGCTGAGCATAGGAGCCAAAAACAAACTTGCTTTAATCCAAAAGAAGGTCCCACAAGGGTAACAAAGGTACAGGCGTATCCTAGAAACATATGAGGCTCGAATGCATGGCAAAACACAGACACGTCTTAAATACAGGTGCATGTAATTAGCAACCAAACAGGTGAACCCACTTAGGGTGAGCCAAGCCCGAATCAGTCCACAAAATCCAAGTACGGTGCACTCTGCCGCCATCTGCTGGACATCTTGGGACACTACGGCGCAGTGCTGACAGTGCCCCCCTCCCGACGACCACCTCCAGGTGGGCCAGGTTTGAGAGGGTGGGCGCGGTGAAAGGCGCGGATGAGGCCAGGATCCAGGACGTGCCGGGAGGGCACCCACGAGCGCTCCTCCGGGCCGTAGCCCTCCCAGTCTATCAGGTACTGGAGGCCCCGCCCCCACCGCCGGGAATCCAGCAGCCTCCGGACGGTGTAGACCGGGCCACCAGCGATGACCCGCGGAGGGGGCGGCAGCGGGGCAGGCCTGGACAAGGGTGAGGAGAATAGAGGTTTCAATAAGGAGACATGGAACACCGGTCTCACCCGGAGAGTCCTAGGAAGTCTGAGTTTGTAAGCCACCGGGTTAACCCTTCTCTCCACAGGAAACGGGCCGATGAACCGGGGAGTGAACTTGGTGTCTGTGCGCAGAGGCAGGTTCTTGGTGGAGAGCCACACTTTCTGTCCAGGGCGGAACGTCGGGGTAGGCCGTCTCCTGCGATTGGCCTGGATTCGATGGCGTTCGGTGGTGCGCGTAAGCGCAGCACGGGCCTTTTTCCAGGCCTGGCGGCACCTGGCCACAGCAGCATCCGCAGAGGGGACCGCTGACTCGGACTGTTGAGAGGGAAAAAACGGTGGGACAAATCCATACTGAGCCTCAAAAGGGGACATACCGGTGGATGACCCACTCAGTTGGTTGTGGGCGATTTCAGCCCACACCAGCTTCCGACTCCAGGCACCCGGATTGGATGAGACCATACAGCGCAAGTATTTCTCCAGTTCCTGGTTCACACGTTCCGTCTGTCCATTACTCTCGGGATGATAGCCTGAAGAAAGACTGACAGATGTTTCAAACAAGGACCAAAATGCACACCAATACTTGGACATGAATTGGGGGCCTCTATCAGAGACAATGTCACTGGGGATGCCATGGTAACGCACCACCTCCCGGACCACCACATCGGCGGTTTCCTTCGCTGACGGCAGCTTAGGTAAAGGGACAAAGTGGGCAGCTTTAGAGAACCGGTCAACGATTACAAAAATCACAGTGTTGCCATCAGAAGGTGGTAGGCCTGTGATGAAATCCATCGAAATGTGGGACCATGGTCGATATGGGACCGGCAGGGGGTGAAGCAGGCCTGCCGGGGCTTGGTTCCCTGACTTCTGTGTAGCACAGACTGTACATGCGTGGACATATTCCTCAATGTCGCTTCTCATGCGCGGCCACCAAAAGTGGCGGCTAACTAGCTCTACCGTGCGGGCAGTCCCCGGATGCCCCGTCACTGGTGAGTCATGCCCCCACTGTAGAACATCAGAGCGGGCGTTGAGTGGGACATACAGATGGCCCAGGGGTACTCCACCAGGACCCGGATCCTCCTCTTGCGCACGCAGGATGGCGTCCTCCAGGGCAAGCGTCACCTGTCCCACCACACAGCTGGGGGGAATGATGCACTCGGGGACAGGGTCAGTAACATCAATGTCATACTGTCGTGATAAGGCATCAGCCTTGGCGTTCTTGGTTCCGGGGCGAAACGTGATGATAAACCTGAATCGGGTGAAAAACAGAGCCCACCTGGCTTGTCGGGGGTTCAGGCGTTTGGCTTCACGGATGTACTGGAGGTTTTTATGATCCGTGATGACAGTGAATGGGTGGCGTGCTCCTTCTAGCCAGTGTCTCCATTCCTCAAGCGCCCGTAGGATGGCCAACAGCTCCCTGTCACCGGCGTCGTAGTTCCTTTCAGCGTCACTGAGCTTGCGAGAGAAAAAGGCACACGGGTGAGTCTTATTGTCCATACCTGACTTCTGGGAAAGCACGGCTCCAACTCCAGAACTGGACGCGTCCACCTCCAATACAAACGGTAGGGTAGGGTCAGGATGCCTCAGCAGGGGAGCCGACGTGAACTGAGCCTTGAGGTGCTCGAATGCCGCTTGTGCCTCCGGGGTCCATCTGAGTTTGGTCGGTGCTCCACGGGTCACTGCTGTGATGGGTGCTACAATGGAGCTGAAACCTCGGATGAAACGACGATAGAAGTTAGCAAATCCCACAAAACGTTGTACCTGTTTGAGAGTGGTAGGAACCGGCCAGTCCAGTACTGCTTGCACCCTGGATTGGTCCATGATCACACCGTCAGGGGAGATGACATACCCCAAAAAGGAGGTGCGTGTAACATGGAACTCACACTTCTCTAGTTTGACAAACAGCTGATTGTCCAGTAACCGCTGTAGGACCTGCCGGACGTGCTGACGATGTTCTGTTAGGGACTTGGAGAAGATGAGCACATCATCGAGGTAAACAAACACACTGCGGTTGAGGAAGTCTCTGAGCACGTCGTTTACAAAGGCTTGGAACACAGCGGGTGCATTAGTCAGACCAAACGGCATCACATAGTATTCATAATGTCCACTAGGGGTGCTAAATGCAGTCTTCCACTCATCATTCTCTCTGATGCGGACCAAATGGTAAGCGTTCCGCAGGTCTAGTTTGGTGAACACTGTAGCTCCTCCAAGGAGGTCAAAAGCAGAAGACATGAGTGGCAACGGATATTTGTTTTTCACTGTGATGTTGTTCAGTGCTCGGTAGTCTATGCATGGTCGTAGACCACCATCTTTCTTGGGTACAAAAAAGAATCCTGCTGACACGGGTGAGGTCGAGGGCTTAATAAGCCCATTGGCAAGGGACTCACTAATGTAATCCTCCATGGCCTGAGTCTCTGGGACGGAGAGAGGGTACAGTCGTCCCCGGGGGGGAATAGTGTTAGGCAACAGGTCAATGGCACAGTCATAAGATCTGTGAGGGGGTAGTTTTGTAGCTCTAGTCTTACTAAACACTTCAGCTAAGTCATGATACTCGGCAGGGACTGAAGTGAGCTCAGGAGATGAACAGGCAGCGGAACACTCTATCCCAGGTGTAAAATGATTGGCTGAAACACACTCTGAGCTCCATGACAAAATTGCCCCAGTGGACCAATTGATTAGGGGGTTGTGCTTCTGGAGCCAGGGAAACCCTAGTACTACCATGTCATGGTGGGATTCGACTAAAGCCAAAGAGATAGTCTCTATATGTGAACCAATCTGTAGCGATAAGGGGCGCGTCATGTAGTTGATCTTACCGGAGCCTAGGGGTCGTCCGTCGAGTGCCTGTATTCTCACAGGATTGGGAAGAGCCATGACCGGTAGACCGAGGCGTGTGACCAGAGCAGAGTTCATCAGATTCTCCTCTGAACCGGAATCGATCAGCACAGTGATTGGGATGTTCTCAGGGTTCTCTGGGGTCCAGGTGAGTTGAGCACTCAGGGATAGGCGCTTAGCTGGGTTGGGGGACTGAGATCGGACCAAACTGCTCACTAAGCTGTCCCCTTCCCCTAATGAGCGTTTTCGTTTCCCTGCAGCTGGGGGCATCGGTCTCTGTAATGACCAGCCTCACCGCAGTAAAGACAGCATCTCTCTCTGCGGCGACGCTCTCTTTCAGCAGG
>NC_140246.1:24666077-24673577 GCF_949987555.1 Borostomias antarcticus | reverse complement strand
TCTACTAAACCACCAGCAGTTAGGCAGGGAAGGGACTCAGGAGGTATACTTATTTGGTATAGGTCAGACCTAAGTCATGGTATCAGATTCATTAAAATAGGTACATTTTATATCTGGTTAGAAATACATAGGGAAATCATCTCAGACAGAAATGAAGTCTCCGACGTACTTCAGGCGAGGCACGGATGTCAACGCCGGGCTAATCGGCAGAGGCCAATCAGTCACACCCCGTATGACGCAACCCACCAGCTGAGCGCATGTATTTAAACTGTCAAAACACATCATTGCTTGCTCCTGCCATTACTGCTGATCACTCGTATCTGCGCGCTCGCTGCTTCCGCGTTCTCTGCTCTGAGTCCGCTCTGCCATTACTGCTGATCGCTCGTATCTGCGCGCTCGCCCCACCTCCTCCCCTGCTCCGCCTGTGTTCTGTCGATGTCGTCTCTGTTGTCGTCGTGCTCTCTGTTCCGGGGGTATTGCTGCTTTCTTCTGGTATTCCACTATGCGTCGGCTAGTGGAAGCCGGGGAATTACACTAGCTTAGTCTCTGTGGCGCTCCATGCTGATCGTGGGCCGAAACATCTCCGAAGGGCCATCCAGCGGTCCCTCCGGTCACCATGGAGGCAGAAACACTAGGCTGTATCTCCCTCGGACTCCACGAAGCGCTGGCCCGTGGAGGCCAGGGACTATAATGTACAGCAGTCCTCCTGTTGCGCTCTTTCACGGTCTTAGTGGGCTGAGTTACCTCCGAGCGTCTTCCCGATCGCGGCCCACTCGTCATAGAGGCAGGGGGCTAGATGCCGTTCCCTCTCTCAGCCCGGGACTCTGGGCCAAGCGGCCCAGAGGGGGGAACATCTAGATTGCCGCTTTCCACATGCGTGGAAGGCAGGGGGCCCCCCGAACAGATCACTGCCAAAATTCATATGCGTAAAAAATTAATATGCTGTATATATTATTGCATGCTAATAAATGGGTCAATTTTGACTAAAGTGATCTCGACTGAAATGTATTTGTATGTGCTACTTATATATCCCCGGTAGAATCCCCATATTTTAAAGAACATACTTTCTCTATCTTAGAAGAAGAGATAAGCAGTTTCCAAAACCAGGGTAATATTATGCTTTGTGGTGACCTAAACTCCAGAACAGGAGAAGAACCTGACATCCTTAGCAGCTATGATAAAGGCATCAACAGAAATGGGTTCCAACTTCTACAACTCTGTTGTACACTGGGTCTGTACATAGTCAATGGTCGGCTGCGAGGGGACTCTTATGGTAGATATACCTACAGCTCATCTCTAAGCAGTAGTACTGTGGACTACTGTATCACTGACCTCAGCCCAGCTCATCTCTTAGCAGTAGTACTGTGGACTACTGTATCACTGACCTCAGCCCAGCTCATCTCTTAGCAGTAGTACTGTGGACTACTGTATCACTGACCTCAGCCCAGCTCATCTCTTAGCAGTAGTACTGTGGACTACTGTATCACTGACCTCAGCCCAGCTCATCTCTTAGCAGTAGTACTGTGGACTACTGTATCACTGACCTCAGCCCAGCTCATCTCTAAGCAGTAGTACTGTGGACTACTGTATCACTGACCTCAGACCAGCTCTTCTCTTAGCAGTAGTACTGTGGACTACTGTATCACTGACCTCAGCCCAGCTCATCTCTTAGCAGTAGTACTGTGGACTACTGTATCACTGACCTCAGCCCAGCTCATCTCTTAGCAGTAGTACTGTGGACTACTGTATCACTGACCTCAGCCCAGCTCATCTCTTAGCAGTAGTACTGTGGACTACTGTATCACTGACCTCAGCCCAGCTCATCTCTTAGCAGTAGTACTGTGGACTACTGTATCACTGACCTCAGCCCAGCTCATCTCTTAGCAGTAGTACTGTGGACTACTGTATCACTGACCTCAGCCCAGCTCATCTCTTAGCAGTAGTACTGTGGACTACTGTATCACTGACCTCAGTCCAGCGTCTCTCAGAGCATTCACAGTAAGCCCACTCACACCCCTGTCAGACCACAGCAAAATCACAGCCTATATGAACAGAGCAACAGCTAATCCAGAGGCCTCCAGATCTAACAATCTACAGGCCATTAGAAAATATTATAGATGGCGGGAAGATAGTCAAGACGCCCATCAGAAAGCTCTCTACCAGCCACACATACAATCTCTATTGGATCACTTTCTACACAAAACATTTCACTGAAACAGTGAGGGTGTCAATTTAGCAGTGGAGAACTTGAACAATATATTTGATATCTCTGCCTCCCTATCAAATCTAAAAACCCCTCACCAAAAGTCAAAGAAGGTCAATAATGATGAGCAATGGTTTGATGATGAATGCAAATACCTTAGGAAGACACTGAGGAACATCTCCAACCAGAAACACAGACCCAGATAACCAGACACTACGTCATCACTACAGTGAAACACTCACACTGTACAAAAACACAGAGACCCAGATAACCAGACACTACGTCATCACTACAGTGAAACACTCACACTGTACAGAAACACAGAGACCCAGATAACCAGACACTACGTCATCACTACAGTGAAACACTCACACTGTACAGAAACACAGAGACCCAGATAACCAGACACTACGTCATCACTACAGTAAAACACTCACACTGTACAGAAACACAGAGACCCAGATAACCAGACACTACGTCATCACTACAGTGAAACACTCACACTGTACAGAAACACAGAGACCCAGATAACCAGACACTACGTCATCACTACAGTGAAACACTCACACTGTACAAAAACACAGAGACCCAGATAACCAGACACTACGTCATCACTACAGTGAAACACTCACACTGTACAGAAACACAGAGACCCAGATAACCAGACACTACGTCATCACTACAGTGAAACACTCACACTGTACAGAAACACAGAGACCCAGATAACCAGACACTACGTCATCACTACAGTGAAACACTCACACTGTACAAAAACTAAGGAACTAAGGAAAAAGAACACTAAGGAAAAAGGAACAATGTTTCACCAAACAGCTCAATGTAATTGAAGAATCTATTGAATCAAACAGCTTTTGGGAAAATTGGAACAGGCTATCTAAACAACATGACGAATTGTCAATTCAAAACGGGGATGTATGGCTTAATCACTTTTCCAAGCTTTTCATCTAGATAGATAAAAACCCAGAACAAATTGAAATACATCAAAAACTCCAATTACTTGAATCGGCAATTAAGAATTACCAGAACCCTCTTGATTTTCCAATTACATTGAACGAACTGCAAGAGAAAATACACAGGCTAAAACCTCCTAAAGCCTGTGGTTTTGATGGTATACTAAATGAAATGATTAGATATACAGATGACAAATTTAAATTGTCCATACTCTTTTTAACACCATCCTCAGATCAGGTGTGTTCCCCAAAATCTGGAACCAAGGCCTGATCACCCCAATATTCACACATGGAGATACATTTGACCCCAATAATGACCGTGGCATATGCATGAACAGCAGACTGGGTAAAATCCTCAGCAGTATCACCAACAACAGACTCATCCAATTTCTCAGTGAAAAAAAAAACATACTGAGCAAATGTCAAATTGGCTTCTTACCAAAATTTCGTACATCTGACCATATACATTACAAACATAGATCAACAACATTAATCAAAACAAAAGTAAAGTCTACTCTTGCTTTGTTGATTTTCAAAAAGCATTCGACTCAATCTGGCATAAAGGTCTTTTATACAAACTGATACAGAGTGGAATCAGGGAAAAAACATACGACCTCATGAAGTCAATGTACACAAATAACAGTTGTGCAGTAAACATTGGACAAAGACACACAGACTTTTTTGTTCAAGGTCGGGGAGTAAGACAGGGATGTAGTCTCAGTCCCACCCTCTTCAACATCTATATAAATGAACTGGCGAGGGAACTGGAAGAGTCTACGGCACCTGGCATCCCCATAATTGACACAGAGGTCAAATGCCTCTTATTTGCTGATGATCTTGTGCTTCTTTCCCCAACCAGGGAGGGTCTACAGCAACAACTAGATCTGCTTCTGTCCCCAACCAGGGAGGGTCTACAGCAACAACTAGATCTGCTTCTGTCCCCAACCAGGGAGGGTCTACAGCAACAACTAGATCTGCTTCTGTCCCCAACCAGGGAGGGTCTACAGCAACAACTAGATCTGCTTCTGTCCCCAACCAGGGAGGGTCTACAGCAACAACTAGATCTGCTGCACACATTCTGCCAGACTTGGGCCCTGACAGTAAATCTAAAAAAGACAAAACATTCTCATCTTCCAAAAGAGAACCAGAAATCAGGATCCCAAATATACATTTCTGCTGGGAACCGATTTATTGGAATAAACCAAAAATGATCAATACCTTGGTCTAAACATCAGCACCACAGAACACTTCCACAAAGCTGTCAATGACTTGAGAGACAAGGCACAGAGGACTTTTTATGCTATTAAAAGGAATATAAAAGTGGACATCCCTATTCAAATCTGTCTTAAAATGTTATAATCTGTTATAGAACCCACTGCACTCTATGGCAGTGAAGTCTGGGGTCCACCCACAAATAAAGAATTTGGTAAGTGGGACAAACACCAGAATTCTGTTAAAGCATACTAAGAGTACATACTAAGAGTACATACTAAGAGTACATACTAAGAGTACATACTAAGAGTCCAAAGAGCCCAAACAATGCCTGCAGAGCTGAATTAGGAGTATATCAACTATTAATTAAAATACAAAAAAGAGCAATCAAATTCTACCAACACCTTTGCCAAAGTGATGAAAATGCCTTCCGCCACAAAGCCTCCTGAGACTCTCTCTCTCTCTTCACCCCTCAAGAGATGAGAGCACATAGGAGTCCTCTCACCCAGCTGGTCTCTCTCTCTCTCTCTCTCTTCACCCCTCAAGAGATGAGAGCACATAGGAGTCCTCTCACCCAGCTGGTCTCTCTCTCTCTCTCTCTCTCTTCACCCCTCAAGAGATGAGAGCACATAGGAGTCCTCTCACCCAGCTGGTCTCTCTCTCTCTCTCTTCACCCCTCAAGAGATGAGAGCACATAGGAGTCCTCTCACCCAGCTGGTCTCTCTCTCTCTCTTCACCCCTCAAGAGATGAGAGCACATAGGAGTCCTCTCACCCAGCTGGTCTCTCTCTCTCTCTCTCTCTCCACCCCTCAAGAGATAAGAGCACATAGGAGTCCTCTCACCCAGCTGGTCTCTCTCTCTCTCTCTCTCTCTTCACCCCTCAAGAGATGAGAGCACATAGGAGTCCTCTCACCCAGCTGGTCTCTCTCTCTTCACCCCTCAAGAGATGAGAGCACATAGGAGTCCTCTCACCCAGCTGGTCTCTCTCTCTCTCTCTCTCTTCACCCCTCAAGAGATGAGAGCACATAGGAGTCCTCTCACCCAGCTGGTCTCTCTCTCTCTCTCTTCACCCCTCAAGAGATGAGAGCACATAGGAGTCCTCTCACCCAGCTGGTCTCTCTCTCTCTCTCTCTCTCTTCACCCCTCAAGAGATGAGAGCACATAGGAGTCCTCTCACCCAGCTGGTCTCTCTCTCTCTCTCTCTCTCTCTCTCTTCACCCCTCAAGAGATGAGAGCACATAGGAGTCCTCTCATCCAGCTGGTCTCTCTCTCTCTCTCTCTTCACCCCTCAAGAGATGAGAGCACATAGGAGTCCTCTCACCCAGCTGGTCTCTCTCTCTCTCTCTTCACCCCTCAAGAGATGAGAGCACATAGGAGTCCTCTCACCCAGCTGGTCTCTCTCTCTCTCTCTTCACCAAACCCCACAGAGCCTCAGGACAGAAATCCAAAACAAATTACAAATTAGTTAATCGTGGAGGTCATAATCGCGATTTCGATTAATTCACGATTAATTGTGCAGCCCTACACACACACACACACACACACACACACAGAAACAGAGATATGTGCCTGTGTGTTGAGGTTGGTGGATTGTATTGTAGGGTTAGGGTTAGGTTGGTGGATTGTATTGTAGGGTTAGGGTTAGGTTGGTGGATTGTATTGTAGGGTTAGGATTAGGTTGGTGGATTGTATTGTAGGGTTAGGGTTAGGTTGGTGGATTGTATTGTAGGGTTAGGGTTAGGTTGGTGGATTGTATTGTAGGGTTAGGGTTAGGTTGGTGGATTGTATTGTATTGTAGGGTTAGGGTTAGGGTTAGGTTGGTGGATTGTATTGTATTGTAGGGTTAGGTTGGTGGATTGTATTGTAGGGTTAGGGTTAGGTTGGTGGATTGTATTGTAGGGTTAGAGTTAGGTTGGTGGATTGTATTGTATTGTAGGGTTAGGGTTAGGTTGGTGGATTGTATTGTAGGGTTAGAGTTAGGTTGGTGGATTGTATTGTATTGTAGGGTAAGGGTTAGGTTGGTGGATTGTATTGTATTGTAGGGTTAGGGTTAGGTTGGTGGATTGTATTGTAGGGTTAGGGTTAGGTTGGTGGATTGTATTGTAGGGTTAGGGTTAGGTTGGTGGATTGTATTGTAGGGTTAGAGTTAGGTTGGTGGATTGTATTGTATTGTAGGGTTAGGGTTAGGTTGGTGGATTGTATTGTAGGGTTAGGGTTAGGTTGGTGGATTGTATTGTAGGGTAAGGGTTAGGTTGGTGGATTGTATTGTATTGTAGGGTTAGGGTTAGGTTGGTGGATTGTATTGTAGGGTTAGAGTTAGGTTGGTGGATTGTATTGTAGGGTTAGGGTTAGGTTGGTGGATTGTATTGTAGGGTTAGGGTTAGGTTGGTGGATTGTATTGTAGGGTTAGGGTTAGGTTGGTGGATTGTATTGTAGGGTTAGGGTTAGGTTGGTGGATTGTATTGTAGGGTTAGAGTTAGGTTGGTGGATTGTATTGTATTGTAGGGTTAGGGTTAGGTTGGTGGATTGTATTGTAGGGTTAGGGTTAGGTTGGTGGATTGTATTGTAGGGTTAGGGTTAGGTTGGTGGATTGTATTGTATTGTAGGGTTAGGGTTAGGTTGGTGGATTGTATTGTATTGTAGGGTTAGGGTTAGGTTGGTGGATTGTATTGTAGGGTTAGAGTTAGGTTGGTGGATTGTATTGTAGGGTTAGGGTTAGGTTGGTGGATTGTATTGTAGGGTTAGAGTTAGGTTGGTGGATTGTATTGTAGGGTAAGGGTTAGGTTGGTGGATTGTATTGTATTGTAGGGTTAGGGTTAGGTTGGTGGATTGTATTGTAGGGTTAGAGTTAGGTTGGTGGATTGTATTGTAGGGTTAGGGTTAGGTTGGTGGATTGTATTGTAGGGTTAGGGTTAGGTTGGTGGATTGTATTGTAGGGTTAGGGTTGTATTGTATATTGTACTGTATCATGTTATTCTTGTATTTTTCCCTGGCCTGTCTTGTTCCAGAACCATGTTTAATGACCTGCTCCAGCAGACCAGCTGGGCTAAAGAACAAGCAGACCCAGACCAGCTGGGCTAAAGAACAAGCAGACCCAGACCAGCTGGGCTAAAGAAC
>NC_140246.1:24643577-24661077 GCF_949987555.1 Borostomias antarcticus | reverse complement strand
CCTAACTCCTCCTCTCTCTCCTCCGTGTAACCCTAACCCTAACTCCTCCTCTCTCTCCTCCGTGTAACCCTAACCCTAACTCCTCCTCTCTCTCCTCCGTGTAACCCTAACCCTAACTCCTCCTCTCTCTCCTCCGTGTAACCCTAACCCTAACTCCTCCTCTCTCTCCTCCGTGTAACCCTAACCCTAACTCCTCCTCTCTCTCCTCCGTGTAACCCTAACCCTAACTCCTCCTCTCTCTCCTCCGTGTAACCCTAACCCTAACTCCTCCTCTCTCTCCTCCGTGTAACCCTAACCCTAACTCCTCCTCTCTCTCCTCCGTGTAACCCTAACCCTAACTCCTCCTCTCTCTCCTTCGTGTAACCCTAACCCTAACTCCTCCTCTCTCTCCTCCGTGTAACCCTAACCCTAACTCCTCCTCTCTCTCCTCCGTGTAACCCTAACCCTAACTCCTCCTCTCTCTCCTCCGTGTAACCCTAACCCTAACTCCTCCTCTCTCTCCTTCGTGTAACCCTAACCCTAACTCCTCCTCTCTCTCCTTCGTGTCCGTTTGTCCCTGAGCAGTACAGACCACAGTTAGAGAACAAACTCATCAGAACCGCACGCACGCACGCACACACACACACACACACACACACACACACACACACACACACACACCACACACACACAGAGGACATTCTGCATGTACGTACAGTATGTGGTAAACACACACACAGCAAATGGAAAACCTCACTAATCAGTCATCAGTAATCAGTATCAATAAACAGCCTAGCCAATCAGTATCAATAAACAGCCTAGCCAATCAGTAATCAGTATCAATAAACAGCCTAGCCAATCAGTAATCAGTATCAATAAACAGCCTAGCCAATCAGTAATCAGTATCAATAAACAGCCTAGCCAATCAGTAATCAGTATCAATAGGCAGCCTAGCCAATCAGTAATCAGTATCAATAAACAGCCTAGCCAATCAGTAATCAGTATCAATAGGCAGCCTAGCCAATCAGTAATCAGTATCAATAAACAGCCTAGCCAATCAGTAATCAGTATCAATAAACAGCCTAGCCAATCAGTAATCAGTATCAATAAACAGCCTAGCCAATCAGTAATCAGTATCAATAAACAGCCTAGCCAATCAGTAATCAGTATCAATAGGCAGCCTAGCCAATCAGTAATCAGTATCAATAAACAGCCTAGCCAATCAGTAATCAGTATCAATAAACAGCCTAGCCAATCAGTATCAATAAACAGCCTAGCCAATCAGTAATCAGTATCAATAAACAGCCTAGCCAATCAGTAATCAGTATCAATAAACAGCCTAGCCAATCAGTAATCAGTATCAATAGGCAGCCTAGCCAATCAGTAATCAGTATCAATAAACAGCCTAGCCAATCAGTAATCAGTATCAATAGGCAGCCTAGCCAATCAGTAATCAGTATCAATAAACAGCCTAGCCAATCAGTAATCAGTATCAATAAACAGCCTAGCCAATCAGTAATCAGTATCAATAAACAGCCTAGCCAATCAGTAATCAGTATCAATAAACAGCCTAGCCAATCAGTAATCAGTATCAATAGGCAGCCTAGCCAATCAGTAATCAGTATCAATAAACAGCCTAGCCAATCAGTAATCAGTATCAATAGGCAGCCTAGCCAATCAGTAATCAGTATCAATAAACAGCCTAGCCAATCAGTAATCAGTATCAATAGGCAGCCTAGCCAATCAGTAATCAGTATCAATAAACAGCCTAGCCAATCAGTAATCAGTATCAATAAACAGCCTAGCCAATCAGTAATCAGTATCAATAAACAGCCTAGCCAATCAGTAATCAGTATCAATAAACAGCCTAGCCAATCAGTAATCAGTATCAATAAACAGCCTAGCCAATCAGTAATCAGTATCAATAGGCAGCCTAGCCAATCAGTAATCAGTATCAATAAACAGCCTAGCCAATCAGTAATCAGTATCAATAGGCAGCCTAGCCAATCAGTAATCAGTATCAATAAACAGCCTAGCCAATCAGTAATCAGTATCAATAGGCAGCCTAGCCAATCAGTAATCAGTATCAATAAACAGCCTAGCCAATCAGTAATCAGTATCAATAAACAGCCTAGCCAATCAGTAATCAGTATCAATAAACAGCCTAGCCAATCAGTAATCAGTATCAATAAACAGCCTAGCCAATCAGTAATCAGTATCAATAAACAGCCTAGCCAATCAGTAATCAGTATCAATAAACAGCCTAGCCAATCAGTAATCAGTATCAATAGGCAGCCTAGCCTATCAGTAATCAGTATCAATAAACAGCCTAGCCAATCAGTAATCAGTATCAATAGGCAGCCTAGCCTATCAGTAATCAGTATCAATAAACAGCCTAGCCAATCAGTAATCAGAATCAATAAACAGCCTAGCCAATCAGTAATCAGTATCAATAGGCAGCCTAGCCAATCAGTAATCAGTATCAATAAACAGCCTAGCCAATCAGTAATCAGTATCAATAAACAGCCTAGCCAATCAGTAATCAGTATCAATAAACAGCCTAGCCAATCAGTAATCAGTATCAATAAACAGCCTAGCCAATCAGTAATCAGTATCAATAAACAGCATAGCCAATCAGTAATCAGTATCAATAAACAGCCTAGCCAATCAGTAATCAGTATCAATAAACAGCCTAGCCAATCAGAAATCAGTATCAATAAACAGCCTAGCCAATCAGTAATCAGTATCAATAAACAGCCTAGCCAATCAGTAATCAGTATCAATAGGCAGCCTAGCCAATCAGTAATCAGTATCAAAAACAGCCTAGCCAATCAGTAATCAGTATCAATAAACAGCCTAGCCAATCAGTAATCAGTATCAATAAACAGCCTAGCCAATCAGTAATCAGTATCAATAAACAGCCTAGCCAATCAGTAATCAGTATCAATAAACAGCCTAGCCAATCAGTAATCAGTATCAATAAACAGCCTAGCCAATCAGTAATCAGTATCAATAAACAGCCTAGCCAATCAGTAATCAGTATCAATAAACAGCCTAGCCAATCAGTAATCAGTATCAATAAACAGCCTAGCCAATAAGTAATCAGTATCAATAGGCAGCCTAGCCTATCAGTAATCAGTATCAATAAACAGCCTAGCCAATCAGTAATCAGTATCAATAGGCAGCCTAGCCTATCAGTAATCAGTATCAATAAACAGCCTAGCCAATCAGTAATCAGTATCAATAAACAGCCTAGCCAATCAGTAATCAGTATCAATAAACAGCCTAGCCAATCAGTAATCAGTATCAATAAACAGCCTAGCCAATTAGTAATCAGTATCAATAAACAGCCTAGCCAATCAGTAATCAGTATCAATAAACAGCCTAGCCAATCAGTAATCAGTATCAATAAACAGCCTAGCCAATCAGTAATCAGTATCAATAAACAGCCTAGCCAATCAGTAATCAGTATCAATAGGCAGCCTAGCCTATCAGTAATCAGTATCAATAAACAGCCTAGCCAATCAGTAATCAGTATCAATAGGCAGCCAAGCCTATCAGTAATCAGTATCAATAAACAGCCTAGCCAATCAGTAATCAGTATCAATAAACAGCCTAGCCAATCAGTAATCAGTATCAATAAACAGCCTAGCCAATCAGTAATCAGTATCAATAAACAGCCTAGCCAATCAGTAATCAGTATCAATAGGCAGCCTAGCCTATCAGTAATCAGTATCAATAAACAGCCTAGCCAATCAGTAATCAGTATCAATAAACAGCCTAGCCAATCAGTAATCAGTATCAATAAACAGCCTAGCCAATCAGTAATCAGTATCAATAGGCAGCCTAGCCTATCAGTAATCAGTATCAATAAACAGCCTAGCCAATCAGTAATCAGTATCAATAGGCAGCCTAGCCTATCAGTAATCAGTATCAATAAACAGCCTAGCCAATCAGTAATCAGAATCAATAAACAGCCTAGCCAATCAGTAATCAGTATCAATAGGCAGCCTAGCCAATCAGTAATCAGTATCAATAAACAGCCTAGCCAATCAGTAATCAGTATCAATAAACAGCCTAGCCAATCAGTAATCAGTATCAATAAACAGCCTAGCCAATCAGTAATCAGTATCAATAAACAGCCTAGCCAATCAGTAATCAGTATCAATAAACAGCCTAGCCAATCAGTAATCAGTATCAATAAACAGCCTAGCCAATCAGTAATCAGTATCAATAAACAGCCTAGCCAATCAGAAATCAGTATCAATAAACAGCCTAGCCAATCAGTAATCAGTATCAATAAACAGCCTAGCCAATCAGTAATCAGTATCAATAGGCAGCCTAGCCAATCAGTAATCAGTATCAAAAACAGCCTAGCCAATCAGTAATCAGTATCAATAAACAGCCTAGCCAATCAGTAATCAGTATCAATAAACAGCCTAGCCAATCAGTAATCAGTATCAATAAACAGCCTAGCCAATCAGTAATCAGTATCAATAAACAGCCTAGCCAATCAGTAATCAGTATCAATAAACAGCCTAGCCAATCAGTAATCAGTATCAATAAACAGCCTAGCCAATCAGTAATCAGTATCAATAAACAGCCTAGCCAATAAGTAATCAGTATCAATAGGCAGCCTAGCCTATCAGTAATCCGTATCAATAAACAGCCGAGCCAATCAGTAATCAGTATCAATAGGCAGCCTAGCCTATCAGTAATCAGTATCAATAAACAGCCTAGCCAATCAGTAATCAGTATCAATAAACAGCCTAGCCAATCAGTAATCAGTATCAATAAACAGCCTAGCCAATCAGTAATCAGTATCAATAAACAGCCTAGCCAATTAGTAATCAGTATCAATAAACAGCCTAGCCAATCAGTAATCAGTATCAATAAACAGCCTAGCCAATCAGTAATCAGTATCAATAAACAGCCTAGCCAATCAGTAATCAGTATCAATAAACAGCCTAGCCAATCAGTAATCAGTATCAATAGGCAGCCTAGCCTATCAGTAATCAGTATCAATAAACAGCCTAGCCAATCAGTAATCAGTATCAATAAACAGCCAACTGTGTTCAGTAGTGAGGAGTCAGGGTGCTGTGTTCAGTAAGAAGGAGTCAGGGTGATGTGTTCAGTAGTGAGGAGTCAGGGTGCTGTGTTCAGTAGTGAGAAGTCAGGGTGCTGTGTTCAGTAAGAAGGAGTCAGGGTGCTGTGTTCAGTAAGAAGGAGTCAGGGTGCTGTGTTCAGTAGTGAGAAGTCAGGGTGCTGTGTTCAGTAGTGAGGAGTCAGGGTGATGTGTTCAGTAAGAAGGAGTCAGGGTGATGTGTTCAGTAAGAAGGAGTCAGGGTGCTGTGTTCAGTAGTGAGGAGTCAGGGTGCTGTGTTCATTAAGAAGGAGTCAGGGTGCTGTGTTCAGTAGTGAGGAGTCAGGGTGCTGTGTTCAGTAAGAAGGAGTCAGGGTGATGTGTTCAGTAGTGAGGAGTCAGGGTGATGTGTTCAGTAGTGAGGAGTCAGGGTGATGTGTTCAGTAGTGAGGAGTCAGGGTGATGTGTTCAGTAAGAAGGAGTCAGGGTGCTGTGTTCAGTAGTGAGGAGTCAGGGTGCTGTGTTCAGTAAGAAGGAGTCAGGGTGCTGTGTTCAGTAGTGAGGAGTCAGGGTGCTGTGTTCAGTAAGAAGGAGTCAGGGTGATGTGTTCAGTAGTGAGGAGTCAGGGTGATGTGTTCAGTAGTGAGGAGTCAGGGTGATGTGTTCAGTAGTGAGGAGTCAGGGTGATGTGTTCAGTAAGAAGGAGTCAGGGTGCTGTGTTCAGTAAGAAGGAGTCAGGGTGCTGTGTTCAGTAAGAAGGAGTCAGGGTTAGGGTTAGGGTTAGCGATAGCCTTCTTACCTCAGCGTGAGTTCACGCTAGCTTACATGGTGGAATGTCTTATGGACGATGCTTGCTAATGTTATTTCAGTAATTCAAGTGCAATGTAGTAAATCCCTTTTTTTTTTGTTTACTGGCATTAATAGTAGCATTCGTTCTGAATAGTTAACCTCCTCCACTTAGCATGTTGGTTGGAGCATACTAATAATTCAATTGGTAAGCTATTTATTCTGTTTAATGGTTTTGGCATTAGTCAGTACAATGTCCACACATACTGAATCAAGTACCCTACCCTGTTTAAATGGCTTAAATAAAATAATCCATGCATCCATAATGAGTTGTTTCTTGCTCTTGAATATAGTTGTTCAGTGAGCATTACATTTCAATAAAAAAGAAGCAAACATTCATAGAATTATTTTTTTTCCTATCAACACATAATTACAGAGGTTCTACTCTAGCATATAATACACAAACTATTATAATTGAGCCTACAACCTCTGATAATAACCATGATCATTAATACAGCTGCTTTTTCCCCCTTTCAATTTGAGCAATCAGAAAAGGTGTGTGGCTGAGTTTGTCCTCTCTTAAATACATTTGATTAAGCTGACGTACACATTGAAAAGTTTGTTATAATTATAATTTGCTATGGGAAATAATCATATCAAATCGATTAATCTGAAAAAATAGTCACTAGATTAATCGATTACCAAAATGATTGTTAATTGCAGCCCTACGTAGTATGGAACGCTGTCCAATAAGAGGTGCTGTTATTGTTGTTGTTGTTCAGTGGGACAGTGATGACAGTGAGGGCTGTTGTTGTTGTTCAGTGGGACAGTGATGACAGTGAGGGCTGTTGTTGTTGTTGTTCAGTGGGACAGTGATGACAGTGAGGGCTGTTGTTGTTGTTGTTGTTCAGTGGGACAGTGATGACAGTGAGGGCTGTTGTTGTTGTTGTTGTTCAGTGGGACAGTGATGACAGTGAGGGCTGTTGTTGTTGTTGTTCAGTGGGACAGTGATGACAGTGAGGGCTGTTGTTGTTGTTGTTGTTCAGTGGGACAGTGATGACAGTGAGGGCTGTTGTTGTTGTTGTTCAGTGGGACAGTGATGACAGTGAGGGCTGTTGTTGTTGTTGTTGTTCAGTGGGACAGTGATGACAGTGAGGGCTGTTGTTGTTGTTGTTGTTCAGTGGGACAGTGATGACAGTGAGGGCTGTTGTTGTTGTTGTTGTTCAGTGGGACAGTGATGACAGTGAGGGCTGTTGTTGTTGTTGTTGTTCAGTGGGACAGTGATGACAGTGAGGGCTGTTGTTGTTGTTGTTGTTCAGTGGGACAGTGATGACAGTGAGGGCTGTTGTTGTTGTTGTTCAGTGGGACAGTGATGACAGTGAGGGCTGTTGTTGTTGTTGTTGTTCAGTGGGACAGTGATGACAGTGAGGGCTGTTGTTGTTGTTGTTGTTCAGTGGGACAGTGATGACAGTGAGGGCTGTTGTGCGACTGCACCATCGCATTATTTTATCCACTCTACAGTAATGGACAACCAAACAAACATAGAGTATACTGTTTATAGACGATCAAGAGCAGAGCAGTGAAAGCTAGCTAAAGTTAGCTAGCTACAGTAGCCACCATGATCCAGCCTAGTTGGTGGTAGCTAGCTACCTAGGTGTGCTGGTGAAATACTCCTAGACTTTTGAAAGTCTATAGGTCTTGTTTTTCTGTCTCTTCCTCTCTCTGTTCCACCATGATCATTCGAAAACCTTCTTCTTCTTCTTCTTCTTCTTCTCCTCCGTCTTCTCCTCCTTCTTCTCTTCTTCTTCTTCTTCTTCTTCTCCTCCGTCTTCTCCTCCTTCTTCTTCTTCTTCTTCTTCTTCTTCTCCTCCTTCTTCTCTTCTTCTTCTTCTTCTTCTTCTTCTTCTTCTTCTTCTTCTTGTCTTTGGTCCATGTAGACAATGGAAGCGATACTGCCCCAGCACTTCCCATAGTGCATTGCAATGCCGACTGAAAACTAGCAAAGTTTTGTATTAAAAACATGTCGATAAAAATCTGTGGCGATATTGTCTCTGTCGATTTTATCAACTAATGGTTGCAGCCCTGTACTACAGTAGCCCTGGCTAGACCCAGAGAGACCACCTTTACAGCCCTGGCTAGACCCAGAGAGACCACCTTTACAGCCCTGGCTAGACCCAGAGAGACCACCTTTACAGCCCTGGCTAGACCCAGAGAGACCACCTTTACAGCCCTGGCTAGACCCAGAGAGACCACCTTTACAGCCCTGGCTAGACCCAGAGAGACCACCTTTACAGCCCTGGCTAGACCCAGAGAGACCACCTTTACAGCCCTGGCTAGACCCAGAGAGACCACCTTTACAGCCCTGGCTAGACCCAGAGAGACCACCTTTACAGCCCTGGCTAGACCCAGAGAGACCACCTTTACAGCCCTGGCTAGACCCAGAGAGACCACCTTTACAGCCCTGGCTAGACCCAGAGAGACCACCTTTACAGCCCTGGCTAGACCCAGAGAGACCACCTTTACAGCCCTGGCTAGACCCAGAGAGACCACCTTTACAGCCCTGGCTAGACCCAGAGAGACCACCTTTACAGCCCTGGCTAGACCCAGAGAGACCACGGGGGCTAATGGATCACATGAGCTGAACATGGTTCCCCTCACTCTGACCCCACGCTGCTGGTCAGGAGGAGTTATCCTGGGATATACACAAGGAGAAACACAACCAGGCTGATCCAGAACCAGCTAACACAACCAGGCTGATCCAGAACCAGCTAACACAACCAGGCTGATCCAGAACTAGAACTAGGCTGATCCAGAACCAGCTAACACAACCAGGCTGATCCAGAACTAGAACTAGGCTGATCCAGAACCAGCTAACACAACCAGGCTGATCCAGAACTAGAACTAGGCTGATCCAGAACCAGCTAACACAACCAGGCTGATCCAGAACCAGCTAACACAACCAGGCTGATCCAGAACCACAACTAGGCTGATCCAGAACCAGCTAACACAACCAGGCTGATCCAGAACTAGAACTAGGCTGATCCAGAACCAGCTAACACAACCAGGCTGATCCAGAACCAGCTAACACAACCAGGCTGATCCAGAACTAGAACTAGGCTGATCCAGAACCAGCTAACACAACCAGGCTGATCCAGAACCATCTAACACAACCAGGCTGATCCCAAACTAGAACTAGGCTGATCCAGAACCAGGCTGACCCAAAACCAAGCTGATCCAGAACTAGAACCAGGCTGACACAGAACCAACTAACACAACCAGGCTGATCCAGAACCACAACTAGGCTGATCCAGAAACAGCTAACACAACCAGGCTGATCCAGAACTAGAACTAGGCTGATCCAGAACCAGCTAACACAACCAGGCTGATCCAGAACCACAACTAGGCTGATCCAGAACCAGCTAACACAACCAGGCTGATCCAGAACTAGAACTAGGCTGATACAGAACCAGCTAACACAACCAGGCTGATCCAGAACCACAACTAGGCTGATCCAGAACCAGCTAACACAACCAGGCTGATCCAGAACTAGAACTAGGCTGATACAGAACCAGCTAACACAACCAGGCTGATCCAGAACCAGCTAACACAACCAGGCTGATCCAGAACCAGGGGAGTGTGAAGAGAGAGGTGGAGGTAGAGGGGAGCTGAAGATCACAACATCAACAGATTTAGTAACCTAACCCTTTAAACCACACATATAATATACACTACTACTACTACTACTACTACTACTACTACTACTACTACTACTACTACTATTACTACTACTACTATTACTATTACTACTACTACTATTACAACCTAACCCTTTAAACCACACATATAATACACACTACTATTACTACTACTCACTACTATTACTACTACTCACTACTATTACTACTACTACTACTACTACTACTACTACTTCTACTACTACTACTACTGGTACTACTACTACTACTAATACTACTACTACTACTACTACTACTACTATTACTACTACTACTATTACTACTACTAATACTACTACTACTACTATTACTACTACTACTACTACCACCACTACTACTACTACTACTACTACTACTACTACTACTACTACTATTACAACCTAACCCTTTAAACCACACATATAATACACACTACTACTACTACTACTACTACTACTACAACTACTACTACTACTACTGTGTGTGTGTGTGTGTGTGTGTGTGTGTGTGTGTGTGTGTGTGTGTGTGTGTGTGTGTGTGTGTGTGTGTGTGTGTGTGAGAGAGAGAGAGATTGCTCATTTGATGCAGCAGGAAACTGATAATCAGTGGATCTACTCCACCCATCCTACGACCCCAACCCACAAACACACGTTCCCAGCAATGGAAGAAGAGAGCACAGTGCATGCCAAAACACACACACACACACACACACACACACACACACACACACACACACACACACACACACACACACACACACACACACACACACACAGCACATTATGCATGCACACCAGTGGAGGCTCGTCCATTGAGGCAGGGGAGGACAGTCCTCCTCAGTTTTTGGAGAGAAGAGAGGGATTAAAATATAAATATATGAATTTATTTATTCATAATTAATATTCAGACGAGATCACTTTTGTCAAATTTGAACATTTATATACAAGCGGCATAATATATGCATATGAATTTTGGCGGTGTGCTCTGTCCGGGGGGCCCCCTGCCTTCCACCGGCGTGGAAAGCGCTCCACCGGCGTGGAGCGCGTTAGCAGGGGGAGGCAATCTAGGTGTTCCCCCCCTCTGGGCCAAGCCCTTGGCCCAGAGAGCCAGGAAGGGGGAACGGCATCTAGCCCCCTGACTCAATGACGATCAGAGTGGGCCGCGATCGGGAAGACGCTCGGAGGTAACTCAGCCCACTAAGACCGTCAAAGAGTGCCACAGGAGGACTGCTGTACATTATAGTCCCTGGTCCCCACGGGCCGACGCTTCGTGGGTTCCGCGGGAGATACAGCCAGCCTAGTGTCTCTGCGTCCATGGCGCCCACCACGGAAAGCCACAGAGACCAGCTAGCGGCTACTCTGGCATCCACCGGCCGACGCAGGTGGAATACCTGCAAACTACCCCCCAAAAGAACACACCAGCAACTCCGCGGCCCGCATGCGCAGAAGGGTTGACGGAGCGCTCTGACTGATGAGCCAGACATTTAATAGTGCACCAGCCACATGACCACCTGAATACGCAGTACCCCCCCAACCCAATGTCACAGTCCACTCATAGCTCTCTGGGCATCCAGAATGTGGAGCAGAACGTAGTGAAGTGAGACCATGCAGAGTCGTATTGTTTTAGTGTGGTCTTGGCTAGACCGGCCCTCATGTATCGGGAGGCGGATGACAGGAGGGGCATCAGAGCTTCATTCAGTTTAGAACCGTCTGCCGAAAAAAAGGGCAGACCAGGCCGGACGGAGCGCATCCGGGCATAAACGCGGAACTTCTGCAAATTAAACCGGGACAGCGAGTCAGCGATTTTTATTGTCGAGGCCAGGGATGTGCACGCCGCGGAAAACGAAGTTCCCCTGCACGGACAGCCATGTGAGGCGGCGTATGAATTCGTTGATGAACGGAACGTTCGAACGACCATTGTTGATTATTGTAACTGTGGCCTCGTTGTCGCAGAAGAATAAAATACGTTTTCTAGACCACTGAGGTCCCCACAATATTGTAGCGACTACGATGGGATACAGCTCCATGAGCGCCGTGGAGCTGGCTTGGTTAGTTTGTGAGGTCAGTTCGGTAGGCCAAGCGCTAGAAAGCCAGTTAATACCGAATATACCCCCAAAACCCACCGAAGGCGCAGCATCAGTAAATAGCCGGAGGGACGCCGAAGAGTCATAGCCGTCGTTGTAGAAAAATGAAACGCCGTTCCACCCGTCGCACAACTGGGACCAACCGGAGGTCCAAACGACATGAGCGGCCCTGCGGGATGACGCGCATCGCGAAGTTCAGATGCCCGAGCAGTGAGAGCAATTCCCGCTTAGTGATAACCAAACGCTCGCGCGCTTCACGCATGATGCACCGAACCCGATCCAGCTTATCGAGGGGCAGAGAGGCTTGCATTTCCACGCCATCCAGGAGGATGCCGAGAAACTCGAGCTGCGTGAGCGGGCCGATAGTCTTCTCGTCGGACAGAGGGACGCCCAGCCGGGAGAAAACGCCACGCAGGGCCGTGATACAGTGGCCGGGGTCGCAGAGGGATAATCGACGAGCAGAAAATCGTCCAGCAGGTGGACAACGAACGTAGTCGGCAGTTATTCAGCAGGATCCAGCATAACGCCTCAGCGAGCGAGTCGAAAATCTTGGGGCTGCTCCGACAGCCAAAAGCCAGCCGAACCGGAAAATACATCAGGCCGCGCCACCGGACGCCGAACAAATGCCACTGCGAGTACTTACGAGTAGCAACGCTGAGTGGACTAAAGCGCGCGATAGAAACGGAGACGAGCTATACGGACCGATCATGAAGCCCTTCCTGAGCAAATAACCGACAAAACAACGATTTGTCTTTTTTCTTTTCTCTCTCTCCCTTTCTATTATTGACGAACGGAATGGACGAACGATCATAGCTGATAAAATTCACGGTGCACCGTTAGTGCAGAAGAGAAGCGTTTCCAAGACCACTGAGGGGCCCCGCAAAATATAACAACGATAGAGAAACTGCACGTCGCGCATAACACCCTATCCATCGTCCAGTCGACAAACCGATCATGTCATGCACGCAGCATTATAATCAGGTGAGTAGTCTTTGAAATAACGCAGAGGGCTAAATGCGAAGAGCGATGCAGGATCCCAACGCAGCGTAAAATGACACATCCGACATTGAAGCGTGACCAGCGCAGCATACATCCCTTTTACATTTAGAAAGAAAAGCCCGTAAACCCTGCCCCCAAACACCGCGGAGGAGCAGGCGACGAACGTAAATGGTGGAAGGAATAAGCACCGCGTTAAACCAAAACAGCCAGGATAGTCGCGCACACGCAGCAGATTGCAGCATAATGGCTTGTATCAAATGATGACAATGCACAATTTACAGTACGTTGCCCTAAGGAATCATGCAGTAGCCTGATGCTACTGACCCGAACTATTCATAAACCCAATAAACTGCAATAATTGGCAAGGCATCATCGCATTCGTTGTCCCCGAACGAGGTTTGGACATGCCGAAGCAATCGGCCATACAAGCCAGGCCTACCAGACAGGCGAGACAGCCGTAATATTATCATAAAATCTAACGTTTCTATATCTCTTTACTTACATTCATTTATTTATTTCACATATCTCTATTTCGTTGTATCTCCGGAAGCAATTTCGATACGATCATGAACGTCAGGTCCCTACCAGATATGTAGGGGTGGGACGTATACCCACCTCCCATGTCCTCAGGAAAGCGCATTGCGCCGCCTCAGGGCATGAAATGCGCTATCAAACAAGCTTAGATTGATTGATGGGGACATAGCTAGCATTAGCCACACCGAACGGCTAACGCTAGCTGCGTGGAGGCACTCGCAATCATGGGTGCTAGCGAGTAGAGAGCAGTTCGGCCGGAACCCTCGGGCTGCAACAATTGAACGCGAGAATCATGAGCTAGTATTAGCAATCTAACATAATGAATCATGAGCTAGTATTAGCAATCTAACATAATGAATCATGAGCTAGTATTAGCAATCCAACATAATGAATCATGAGCTAGTATTAGCAATCCAACATAATGAATCATGAGCTAGTATTAGCAATCTAACATAATGAATCATGAGCTAGTATTAGCAATCCAACATAATGAATCATGAGCTAGTATTAGCAATCCAACATAATGAATCATGAGCTAGTATTAGCAATCTAACATAATGAATCATGAGCTAGTATTAGCAATCCAACAATGAATCATGAGCTAGTATAAGCAATCCAACATAATGAATCATGAGCTAGTATTAGCAATCTAACATAATGAATCATGAGCTAGTATTAGCAATCTAACATAATGAACCATGAGCTAGTATTAGCAATCTAACATAATGAATCATGAGCTAGTATTAGCAATCTAACATAATGAATCATGAGCTAGTATTAGCAATCGCAATCAAACATATGACGCCCCGACGTGCAACACGGGAACCTTGACGAACGCCAGCTAGTTAGCAACGAGCAGTATGCCTGTCATGCAGCCAGCGAATCCACGAACGAGCCGCGAAGGGAGGACTAGATGAACCAAATACATAGAGAATCCACATAGCACGTCCACGCCCGAAACTGCAAACATTTCAATGGTGAATGCACCCGGCGCACATCGACAGTTGAGTAATGCGGCAGACGAGGCATGGACAACCTCCGACATAGCGGGCCATGAATGAAACCCAGTGACCGGCGCGTAGCAATGCTTAAACGGACTCCAACGCAAGCTATGCGAGCAACTGAACCATACGCAAGTATGGCACGACGGTGCTACAGGAAGACGGGCACCTCGGCCTCGGAAACCGGCGCTCCACGACGCCACTATACGGACCCCCAAACCACGGACCGGAGAGACGACGCGGGCAGAGAGGAACGCAAGAGCAGAGAACGCGGAAGCAGCGAGGACACCGCGGGCAGCAGGCAGCAAACGCACCAAATCACAATATGAGCACGGAACGCGAGCAAGACGCGGATCAGCGAGCGCGCAGACACGAGCAATAGCAGGAATGGCAGCGGACGCCCGAGCAGAGAACGCGGAAGCAGCGAGCATGCAATGCACAACCAGCAGTAAAGGCAAGCGCGAACAATGACATGTTTTGACAGCTTAAATACATGCGCTCTAGTGAGCTGACCAATGCTATGACAGCTACAGTCAGCTGGTGCTGCGTCATGCGTGACTGATTAACCTCTGCTGACCCCCCCGGCCGTGACGTACGTGCCTCGGCTGAATTTGCGTCGGAGACTTCATTTATCTCAGTTTTGTTCATAAAGCAGGTTTTCCCTATGGATAAAAACCCATTATTGAAATTCTAAAGCTCCAACAGTGACATCTATAACATGCAGCTGGAGGACCGATAGATATCTATGGAAGGAAGGCTAGCCTCCCTTAGGGCGGGTTCTTTTCTCTTAAATCAATGTAATGCATTTTTTTCTTGCTAATTTGTGATTGGCCAAAACATTGAAAAATTACCGCAAGGGAGAACAGTACTCCGGCCCTGTCTGAACAGGATTCAGATATTGACATTTTGTTAGTCCAATCACCAGGGCTGCCAAGTTTGACCAAAAACTTGGATTTATCCCCTTCCCCGTTAATTTTATTGTCGGGCGAGTTCTTGACGGGGGGGGGGGGGGGGGGGGGGGGAATTGATCATTTTTATTGTGCTAGAGCCGTCTGAACACAACAGTTCCACTGGCTGGCTATAGCCGGTAACGTTAGCTACGAGGTGCACGTCCGGCTACGTCATAGGCAGGCGCGCTGATTGGCTGGAGTCAGGCTACGGCATAGGCAGGCGCGCTGATTGGCTGGAGTCAGGCTACAGCATAGGCAGGCGCGCTGATTGGCTGGAGTCAGGCTACGGCATAGGCAGGTGAGCAGATTGGCTGGAGTTGCAAATTGTCGGCAACTTATCCAAAACATTTCTAGAGACTGGGTCACAACACCGGATCGGAGAAATGTACTGAACAGCCTGGCTCCTGCTTGCGTGATAATTGATCGCTTTTCGGTGCTTATTCCTCATCCAGTGATGGATGGGTGGATGGAAAACGTTCAAGTGAATGTTCATATTCTTCTGATAATTGTTGCTATAGCAACATAAGAGTGGCAGCTTTGACAGCAACCCAAATGAGCTAATCCCATAGCTGTAACATTGCTAGCTAGCCATGAGCGAACTGTTGGATACTGCATGCTGTGCAACGTATTCCAGTTGTCAAATCTATTTGCCAAAAAACTGTTTGAAAGCCAGCACACCTCAGTGTCCCCTAATCAAAAACATTTTTCATATATCACCTAACCTCTCCAGCACCTCACCAATATCAATTCTTTCTCTCTTTAGAGAAGAGTACAATCCATCACAACTTAAATTGAACTATTGCTTACAATGTTTTATTTTTGTTTTGTAATATTTTATCATGAATATAATAAATAAATGCTGCATGTAGTTAAAGAAAGTGTTATTCAGTTTTTCATATGCTAAAATTGACTTTAAATCCACATTTTAAAGCTGATATTTCAAATAATAACTGACTGAGGGAAAGTGCCCCATGGCGCCCATGGGCGGTTCGCCTCTCTTCCTCCTGTCCTCCTCAGTTTTTTGAGTCACCAGCCACCACTGATACACACACACACACACACACACACACACACACACGCACGCACACACACACACACACACACACACACACACACACACACACACACACACACACTTCCCATTGCTGACAGAATGAAGGGGAGAGCTGCATGTCCCTGGTGTCTGACTGATTCACTCTCCTCTGGCCTCAGTCTCTCCCTCCCTCCTTCTCTCTTCCTCCATCCCTCCATCCCTCCCCTTATTTCTCACAATAGGTCCCAACACCTGTTCAACCTCTCTCCGAGGCTGAAGAAGGCGCCATGGCTGTGAAAGACCTCCTGTATTGTCCTGGTGCCCAAAAAAGCACATCCCAGCGACCTCAATGACTACAGGCCAGTGGCACTAACGTCACATGTCATGATGGTCTCACAATTCGATTTGATTATGATAATCCTGTCAATGATTCGATGCATCCCGATGCATAATGATGCGTTGCATCATCAATGTTCTATATAACTGCACATGGCTTGTCCATGCCACTAACGGCTCTCAGACAGGTACAAAATAAATGTCTGTTTTAATGCCAAAATCAGCGGACTTTAAGATTGCTAATGTTTTTAGCATAAATCAATGGGGTTTAACATAGCAAAAATGTGCATTGTAGCTATCTGACAGAGTGAGCCTGTTTCATTATTAGACAGTGGTGGGACATAATTAGGAAACGCTGTAGCTACATACATACTCCTCTCATGTGCTCATGTACCTGTCCTCTCATGTGCTCATGTACCTGTCCTCTCATGTGCTCATGTACCTGTCCTCTCATGTACCTGTCCTCTCATGTGCTCATGAACCTGTCCTCTCATGTACCTGTCCTCTCATGTGCTCATGTACCTGTCCTCTCATGTACCTGTCCTCTCATGTGCTCATGTACCTGTCCTCTCATGTACCTGTCCTCTCATGTGCTCATGTACCTGTCCTCTCATGTACCTGTCCTCTCATGTACCTGTCCTCTCATGTGCTCATGTACCTGTCCTCTCATGTACCTGTCCTCTCATGTACCTGTCCCCTCATGTACTCATGTACCTGTCTTCTCATATACCTGTCCTCTCATGTACCTGTCCTCTCATGTACCTGTCCTCTCATGTACCTGTCTTCTCATATACCTGTCCTCTCATGTACCTGTCCTCTCATGTACCTGTCCTCTCATGTACCTGTCCTCTAGTGTGCTCATATACCTGTCCTCTCATGTACCTGTCCTCTCATGTGCTCATGTACCTGTCCTCTCATGTACCTGTCCTCTCATGTGCTCATGTACCTGTCCTCTCATGTGCTCATGTACCTGTCCTCTCATGTACCTGTCCTCTCATGTGCT
>NC_140246.1:24628577-24638577 GCF_949987555.1 Borostomias antarcticus | reverse complement strand
TCTGGTTATAGACTAGTGAGGAGATAGGTCTGGTTATAGAGACTAGTGAGGAGATAGGTCTGGTTATAGACTAGTGAGCAGATAGGTCTGGTTATAGAGACTAGTGAGGAGATAGGTCTGGTTATAGACTAGTGAGGAGATAGGTCTGGTTATAGACTAGTGAGGAGATAGGTCTGGTTATAGAGACTAGTGAGGAGATAGGTCTGGTTATAGAGACTAGTGAGGAGATAGGTCTGGTTATAGACTAGTGAGGAGATAGGTCTGGTTATAGAGACTAGTGAGGAGATAGGTCTGGTTATAGACTAGTGAGGAGACATGTCTGGTTATAGAGACTAGTGAGGAGATAGGTCTGGTTATAGACTAGTGAGGAGATAGGTCTGGTTATAGACTAGTGAGGAGATAGGTCTGGTTATAGAGACTAGTTAGGAGATAGGTCTGGTTATAGAGACTAGTGAGGAGATAGGTCTGGTTATAGAGACTAGTTAGGAGACATGTCTGGTTATAGAGACTAGTGAGGAGATAGGTCTGGTTATAGAGACTAGTGTGGAGATAGGTCTGGTTATAGACTAGTGAGGAGATAGGTCTGGTTATAGACTAGTTAGGAGATAGGTCTGGTTATAGAGACTAGTGAGGAGATAGGTCTGGTTATAGAGACTAGTGAGGAGATAGGTCTGGTTATAGAGACTAGTGAGGAGATAGGTCTGGTTATAGACTAGTGAGGAGAAAGGTCTGGTTATAGACTAGTGAGGAGATAGGTCTGGTTATAGACTAGTGAGGAGATAGGTCTGGTTATAGAGACTAGTGAGGAGATAGGTCTGGTTATAGAGACTAGTTAGGAGACATGTCTGGTTATAGAGACTAGTGAGGAGATAGGTCTGGTTATAGAGACTAGTGTGGAGATAGGTCTGGTTATAGACTAGTGAGGAGATAGGTCTGGTTATAGACTAGTTAGGAGATAGGTCTGGTTATAGAGACTAGTGAGGAGATAGGTCTGGTTATAGAGACTAGTGAGGAGATAGGTCTGGTTATAGACTAGTGAGGAGATAGGTCTGGTTATAGAGACTAGTACGGAGATACGTCTGGTAATAGAGACTAGTTAGGAGATAGGTCTGGTTATAGACTAGTGAGGAGATAGGTCTGGTTATAGACTAGTGAGGAGATAGGTCTGGTTATAGAGACTAGTGAGGAGATAGGTCTGGTTATAGAGACTAGTGAGGAGAAAGGTCTGGTTATAGACTACTGAGGAGATAGGTCTGGTTATAGAGACTAGTGAGGAGATAGGTCTGGTTATAGACTAGTGAGCAGATAGGTCTGGTTATAGAGACTAGTGAGGAGATAGGTCTGGTTATAGACTAGTGAGGAGATAGGTCTGGTTATAGAGACTAGTGAGGAGATAGGTCTGGTTATAGAGACTAGTGAGGAGATAGGTCTGGTTATAGAGACTAGTGAGGAGATAGGTCTGGTTATAGACTAGTGAGGAGAAAGGTCGGGTATAGAGACTAGTGAGGAGATAGGTCTGGTAATAGACTAGTGAGGAGATAGGTCTGGTTATAGAGACTAGTGAGGAGATAGGTCTGGTAATAGACTAGTGAGGAGATAGGTCTGGTTATAGACTAGTGAGGAGATAGGTCTGGTTATAGACTAGTGTGGAGATAGGTCTGGTTATAGAGACTAGTAAGGAGATAGGTCTGGTTATATACTAGTGAGGAGATAGGTCTGGTTATAGAGACTAGTGAGGAGATAGGTCTGGTAATAGACTAGTGAGGAGATAGGTCTGGTTATAGAGACTAGTGAGGAGATAGGTCTGGTTATAGAGACTAGTGAGGAGATAGGTCTGGTTATAGAGACTAGTGAGGAGATACAGGTCTGGTTATAGAGACTAGTGAGGAGACATGTCTGGTTATAGACTAGTAAGGAGATAGGTCTGGTTATAGACTAGTGAGGAGATAGGTCTGGTTATAGAGACTAGTGAGGAGATAGGTCTGGTTATAGAGACTAGTGAGGAGATACAGGTCTGGTTATAGAGACTAGTGAGGAGATAGGTCTGGTTATAGAGACTAGTTAGGAGATACGTCTGGTTATAGAGACTAGTTAGGAGATATGTCTGGTTATAGAGACTAGTACGGAGATACGTCTGGTTATAGAGACTAGTTAGGAGATAGGTCTGGTTATAGAGACTAGTGAGGAGATAGGTCTGGTTATAGAGATTAGTGAGGAGATAGGTCTGGTTATAGAGACTAGTGAGGAGATAGGTCTGGTTATAGAGATTAGTGAGGAGATAGGTCTGGTTATAGACTAGTGAGGAGATGGGTCTGGTTATAGACTAGTGAGGAGATAGGTCTGGTTATAGACTAGTGAGGAGATAGGTCTGGTTATAGAGACTAGTGAGGAGATAGGTCTGGTTATAGAGATTAGTGAAGAGATAGGTCTGGTTATAGACTAGTGAGGAGATGGGTCTGGTTATAGACTAGTGAGGAGATAGGTCTGGTTATAGAGACTAGTGAGGAGATAGTTCTGGTTATAGAGACTTGTGAGGAGATAGGTCTGGTTATAGAGACTAGTGAGGAGATAGGTCTGGTTATAGACTAGTGAGGAGATAGGTCTGGTTATAGAGACTAGTGAGGAGATAGGTCTGTTATAGACTAGTGAGGAGATAGGTCTGGTTATAGACTAGTGAGGAGATAGGTCTGGTTATAGAGACTAGTGAGGAGATATGTCTGGTTATAGAGACTAGTGAGGAGATAGGTCTGGTTATAGACTAGTGAGGAGATAGGTCTGGTTATAGAGACTAGTTTGGAGATACGTCTGCTTATAGAGACTAGTGAGGAGATAGGTCTAGTTATAGAGACTAGAGGGGAGATAGGTCTGGTTATAGACTAGTGAGGAGATAGGTCTGGTTATAGAGACTAGTTAGGAGATAGGTCTGGTTATAGAGACTAGTTAGGAGATACGTCTGGTTATAGAGACTAGTTAGGAGATACGTCTGGTTATAGATTAGTGAGGAGATAGGTCTGGTTATAGAGACTAGTTAGGAGATACGTCTGGTTATAGAGACTAGTGAGGAGGCAGGTCTGGTTATAGAGACTAGTACGGAGATAGGTCTGGTTATAGAGACTAGTGAGGAGATAGGTCTGGTTATAGACTAGTGAGGAGATACGTCTGGTTATAGAGACTAGTTAGGAGATAGGTCTGGTTATAGACTAGTGTGGAGATAGGTCTGGTTATAGAGACTAGTGAGGAGATAGGTCTGGTTATAAGGACTAGTGAGGAGATATGTCTGGTTATAGAGACTAGTGAGGAGATATGTCTGGTTATAGAGACTAGTGAGGAGATAGGTCTGGTTATAGACTAGTGAGGAGATAGGTCTGGTTATAGACTAGTGAGGAGATAGGTCTGGTTATAGACTAGTGAGGAGATAGGTCTGGTTATAGACTAGTGAGGAGATAGGTCTGGTTATAGACTAGTGAGGAGATAGGTCTGGTTATAGACTAGTGAGGAGATAGGTCTGGTTATAGAGACTAGTTAGGAGATAGGTCTGGTTATAGAGACTAGTGAGGAGATAGGTCTGGTTATAGACTAGTGAGGAGATAGGTCTGGTTATAGACTAGTGAGGAGATACAGGTCTGGTTATAGAGACTAGTGAGGAGATAGGTCTGGTTATAGACTAGTGAGGAGATAGGTCTGGTTATAGACTAGTGAGGAGATAGGTCTGGTTATAGAGACTAGTGAGGAGATAGGTCTGGTTATAGAGACTAGTTAGGAGATAGGTCTGGTTATAGACTAGTGAGGAGATAGGTCTGGTTATAGAGACTAGTGAGGAGATAGGTCTGGTTATAGACTAGTGAGGAGATAGGTCTGGTTATAGAGACTAGTGAGGAGATAGGTCTGGTTATAGACTAGTGAGGAGATAGGTCTGGTTATAGAGACTAGTGAGGAGATAGGTCTGGTTATAGAGACTAGTGAGGAGATACAGGTCTGGTTATAGAGACTAGTGAGGAGATAGGTCTGGTTATAGAGACTAGTGAGGAGATAGGTCTGGTTATAGAGACTAGTGAGGAGATAGGTCTGGTTATAGACTAGTGAGGAGATAGGTCTGGTTATAGAGACTAGTGAGGAGATAGGTCTGGTTATAGACTAGTGAGGAGATAGGTCTGGTTATAGACTAGTTAGGAGATAGGTCTGGTTATAGAGACTAGTGAGGAGATAGGTCTGGTTATAGAGACTAGTGAGGAGATGGGTCTGGTTATAGAGACTAGTGAGGAGATAGGTCTGGTTATAGACTAGTGAGGAGATAGGTCTGGTTATAGAGACTAGTGAGGAGATAGGTCTGGTTATAGAGACTAGTGAGAAGATAGGTCAGGTTATAGACTAGTAAGGAGATAGGTCTGGTTATAGAGACTAGTGAGGAGATAGGTCTGGTTATAGAGACTAGTGAGGAGATAGGTCTGGTTATAGACTAGTGAGGAGATAGGTCTGGTTATAGACTAGTGAGGAGATAGGTCTGGTTATAGAGACTAGTGAGGAGATAGGTCTGGTTATAGAGACTAGTGAGGAGATAGGTCTGGTTATAGACTAGTGAGGAGATAGGTCTGGTTATAGACTAGTGAGGAGATAGGTCTGGTTATAGACTAGTGAGGAGATAGGTCTGGTTATAGAGACTAGGTCTGGTAGATAATGGGGTTTATATGTGTGTGATATTATGTAGACTAGAAGTGAAGTATGCAGAGTCACACATCAGGCCCTGCCCCCCACGCCCAGCAGACCTACAGACCACCAGGGCCTGTGGTGTCGCTCTGGCTGGTTCAACACACGTACACCTCCCCCCACGCCCAGCAGACCTACAGACCACCAGGGCCTGTGGTGTCGCTCTGGCTGGTTCAACACACGTACACCTCCCCCCACGCCCAGCAGACCTACAGACCACCAGGGCCTGTGGTGTCGCTCTGGCTGGTTCAACACACGTACACCTCCCCCCACGCCCAGCAGACCTACAGACCACCAGGGCCTGTGGTGTCGCTCTGGCTGGTTCAACACACGTACACCTCCCCCCACGCCCAGAAGACCTACAGACCACCAGGGCCTGTGGTGTCACTCTGGCTGGTTCAACACATGTACACGTAGACAAGCGGGTATTTTGCGGCGAGTTAATTTCTGAGTTCTCCAAAGGAACGCAAGCAGACGCATGGTAGTTAAAAGTAAGTATACCCTACAGACCTACACTACACTACCCTGACCTGGACCAGTCCACCAGACCTACAGAACCCTAACACTGACCTGGACCAGTCCACCAGACCTACAGAACCCTAACACTGACCTGGACCAGTCCACCAGACCTACAGAACCCTAACACTGACCTGGACCAGTCCACCAGACCTACAGAACCCTAACACTGACCTGGACCAGTCCACCAGACCTACAGAACCCTAACACTGACCTGGACCAGTCCACCAGACCTACAGAACCCTAACACTGACCTGGACCAGTCCACCAGACCTACAGAACCCTAACACTGACCTGGACCAGTCCACCAGACCTACAGAACCCTAACACTGACCTGGACCAGTCCACCAGACCTACAGAACCCTAACACTGACCTGGACCAGTCCACCAAACCTACAGAACCCTAACACTGACCTGGACCAGTCCACCAGACCTACAGAACCCTAACACTGACCTGGACCAGTCCACCAGACCTACAGAACCCTAACACTGACCTGGACCAGTCCACCAAACCTACAGAACCCTAACACTGACCTGGACCAGTCCACCAGACCTACAGAACCCTAACACTGATCTGGACCAGTCCACCAGACCTACAGAACCCTAACACTGACCTGGACCAGTCCACCAGACCTACAGAACCCTAACACTGATCTGGACCAGTCCACCAGACCTACAGAACCCTAACACTGACCTGGACCAGTCCACCAGACCTACAGAACCCTAACACTGACCTGGACCAGTCCACCAGACCTACAGAACCCTAACACTGACCTGGACCAGTCCATCACCATCGTATGAAAAGTGAGGAAACCCATTGCCTGAGGAAAATGAAGTACATGAACTCCTTTGTGAGAAGATATTTTCTCAGGAACACAGATAACTGAGTGATTACAGTGAACTGATCTGAAATGCATTCAGGATACATTTCACCAACGGCAACGGCAACAGAGCAGCAGAAATGAACTCAGGTGAACAAATGTTTCTATGTTAACAGAGCGTCACGTTTTACAGTGTACAGGGAGGGAGAGAAAGACAGAGGAAGAGAGAGAGAGAAAGAGAGAGGGAAGACAGAGAGAGGGGGAAAGAGAGATAGGGAGATACAGAGAGAGAGAGATAGAGAGAGAGGGAGATACAGAGAGAGAGAGGGGGAGGGAGAGAGAGAAAGAGAGAGAGGGAGAGAAATGGAGAGAGAGAGAGAGAGAGAGAGAGAGAGAGAGAGAGAGAGAGAGAGGGAGGAGAATCTGACCCTAACCCTCCATCTCACCCCATGCTGGGCGATGACCCTCTCTGATCCTCCTCTTCCTCCAGAGGCAGCGTGGCGAGGCAGAGCTCATAAAGGACTGATACATGCGCTGACCCTGTAGAAATCCAGGGAGGAGTTCCAACCATCCGCTCAGCTGAAGGAAGGTCTTGCATAGCTGCATGTGAGCTGCGCTGCTCTGCGCTGTCCGCTGACAAAACACAACCATTTGTTCTGGTCCAAGTGCTGGTCATTGTGCTTCAGCAAATCTGGGTATGTGGCAGATATTCAGAAAACACACCAGCGCCCACGCACGCACACACACACACACACACACACACACACACACACACACACACACACACGGCCCACGGACACAGCTGAGCCAAACGATGGTATGAGCCAGCAATCTGGCAGTGAGAAGAGTGACAGAGACAATAGAGCAGCTCTGATTCAGGAGCGCTGGCCGGGCTGATAGAGACGGCAGGGACGCCACGGAGCCGGCCCAACTATTAATAGAACAGCTATATTAGCTCTCTGGATGTGTGTGTGTGTGTGTGTGTGTGTGTGTGTGTGTGTGTGTGTGTGCTGCTCTCAAAATTGACTCAGCCTACATGAGGAGCTACATATGGAGGTGGAGGCGGCTGAACACGGCTGAACACGGCTGAACACGGCTGAGGGTCCCAGGTGAGAGCAGGGAGGAGGGTCCCAGGGCTGAACACAGCTGAGGGTCCCAGGGCTGAACACAGCTGAGGGTCCCAGGTGAGAGCAGGGCTGAGGGTCCCAGGTGAGAGCAGGGCTGAGGGTCCCAGGTGAGAGCAGGGATGAGGGTCCCAGGTGAGAGCAGGGATGAGGGTCCCAGGTGAGAGCAGGGCTGAGGGTCCCAGGTGAGAGCAGGGCTGAGGGTCCCAGGTGAGAGCAGGGATGAGGGTCCCAGGTGAGAGCAGGGATGAGGGTCCCAGGTGAGAGCAGGTGAGAGCAGGGATGAGGGTCCCAGGTGAGAGCAGGTGAGAGCAGGGCTGAGGGTCCCAGGTGAGAGCAGGGATGAGGGTCCCAGGTGAGAGCAGGGATGAGGGTCCCAGGTGAGAGCAGGGATGAGGGTCCCAGGTGAGAGCAGGGATGAGGGTCCCAGGTGAGAGCAGGGATGAGGGTCCCAGGTGAGAGCAGGGCTGAGGGTCCCAGGCGAGAGCAGGTGAGAGCAGGGATGAGGGTCCCAGGCGAGAGCAGGTGAGAGCAGGGATGAGGGTCCCAGGTGAGAGCAGGTGAGAGCAGGGATGAGGGTCCCAGGTGAGAGCAGGTGAGAGCAGGGATGAGGGTCCCAGGTGAGAGCAGGGATGAGGGTCCCAGGTGAGAGCAGGGATGAGGGTCCCAGGTGAGAGCAGGGATGAGGGTCCCAGGTGAGAGCAGGGCTGAGGGTCCCAGGTGAGAGCAGGGATGAGGGTCCCAGGTGAGAGCAGGGATGAGGGTCCCAGGTGAGAGCAGGGATGAGGGTCCCAGGTGAGAGCAGGGATGAGGGTCCCAGGTGAGAGCAGGGATGAGGGTCCCAGGTGAGAGCAGGGCTGTCTGTTCTCTTCGTCCACAGGAAGAACTACCTCGCTCACAACTGGAGCACAGCAGAGGTCAACGCAGATCCCCGGAGCCCCATGATGTAGCCTACATAGGCTTGACACACGCACACACACGCGCACACACACACGCGCACACACACGCGCACACACACACACGCACACACACACACACACGCGCACACACACACACTCTCACTCTCTCTCGGGAGCGGGGCGCCAACAAGTAAAGCCTGTTCAGGCTGTGAGTCACACGGGCTTGTCAAACTCAGCGTCACCCTGGCAGTCATGAAACAAGCCCTTAATTTACACGTGTGTTTGAGAGAGAGAGAGAGAGAGAGAGAGAGAAAGAGAGAGGGGTGGGGCTGGGGGAAGGAGGAGATGTTTGGGAAATACTCCAGCAGGCAGAGAGACAGAGAGAGAGAGAGAGAGAGAGAGAGAGAGAGAGAGAGAAGTGGGCGTAGATGTGTGTTCTGAGATCTTCGCTGCCTCAAACAAAGCAACGAGCGAGCAGAGAGGGAAAAACACGACTCCAGCTGCTTTCATGAGAAGCTACTACTGCACTAAAATTACACTCACTTTATGAAACAGCGAGCTCCCTCGAACGTGTATCCCTCCTCCCATCCAGTCGGCAAATCTAAGCGGAGAGAGAAATCACCATGAGAAAAACAGGCTGTTATGATATGGAGATGGAGCAGCGCGCAGCAGCAGTGCGCTCCTCTGCAGTAGAGGAGACCCGCGGGTCCCTGTGTGTCCCTGGAGGATCTCACTCTGAGAGACATTCTGCTGCTCGGAGACGGGACTAGATATTTGTGTTAGGCTACTCATGGCAAAATAGCCCGTGGTTTCCGTGGTCTGCTCGCAGCGAATGCTGTGATGAGCCGAGGCTCGTCCGCTGATTGCGGTAGTGGTTTTAAGCCAAGATGGTTCTGCAGAAAAGTCATTCGGGTCAACATTTTGTTACATTCAGTACAGGAATGGGCCGCGCTGTTCTCTATTCTATTCTCTGCTGCATTTAGGCTCCAATATAGACGAATAGGTTACAACTGGCAACAGCTGTGTGCAGTCGGTAGGCTACGGGCTTCCTCCGACCACAGCCTACAGCCTGGTATTACGACAAGCCTCCCTAAAATGAGCTCAGTCCGGTAAAAACCGAGGATGCCTGGTAGGCTACGTGACGGAACTTTTAACAACTGTGTCGCAATGTGTCCCGGTGACAAACGACCCGGAGCTCCAGAGAGTTGTCTGTTGCTGCGGCAGCGGGGATGAGTAAACCTACCGCTCCTCCTCTCCACATTCCTCCCGATAACTCCTCTCTCCACCCCGCAGAGAGAGAGAGAGAGAGCCCGGTGTGTGAGACAGAGAGAGCCCGGTGTGTGAGACAGAGAGAGCCCGGTGTGTGAGACAGAGAGAGCCCGGTGTGTGAGACAGAGAGAGCCCGGTGTGTGAGACAGAGAGAGCCCGGTGTGTGAGACAGAGAGAGCCCGGGGTGTGAGACAGAGAGAGCCCGGTGTGTGAGACAGAGAGAGCCCGGTGTGTGAGACAGAGAGAGCCCGGTGTGTGAGAGAGAGAGAGCCCGGTGTGTGAGACAGAGAGAGCCCGGTGTGTGAGACAGAGAGAGCCCGGTGTGTGAGACAGAGAGAGCCCGGTGTGTGAGACAGAGAGAGCCCGGTGTGTGAGACAGAGAGAGCCCGGTGTGTGAGACAGAGAGAGCCCGGTGTGTGAGACAGAGAGAGCCCGGTGTGTGAGACAGAGAGAGCCCGGTGTGTGAGACAGAGAGAGCCCGGTGTGTGGAGCGGTTACCTGGGGTCTTTCTGTGGCCCGTTATAACCGCGTCTCCGGTGACGGGATTCAGCCAGGTTGTACTCTTTGCCTCCTCGCTGTTGGTGAGAAGAAACGGGGGAAAGGGTAAACAGGCAGACAACAACCCTGGGAGCAATTATACGCGTGGAAATAAAGAGAATATTATCCA
>NC_140246.1:24613577-24626077 GCF_949987555.1 Borostomias antarcticus | reverse complement strand
TGATACAGGAACACAGACATGGCGTTTATAGATGTCTGATACAGGAACAAGTAGACATGGTGTTTAGAGATGTCTGATACAGGAACATAGACATGGTGTTTAGAGATGTCTGATACAGGAACATAGTAGAGATGGTGTTTAGAGATGTCTGATACAGGAACACAGACATGGCGTTTAGAGATGTCTGATACAGGAACAAGTAGAGATGGTGTTTAGAGATGTCTGATACAGGAACATAGACATGGTGTTTAGAGATGTCTGATACAGGAACATAGTAGAGATGGTGTTTAGAGATGTCTGATACAGAAACATAGACATGGCGTTTAGAGATGTCTGATACAGGAACATAGACATGGTGTTTAGAGATGTCTGATACAGGAACAAGTAGAGATGGTGTTTAGAGATGTCTGATACAGGAACATAGACATGGTGTTTTAGAGATGTCTGATACAGGAACATAGACATGGTGTTTAGAGATGTCTGATACAGGAACAAGTAGAGATGGTGTTTAGAGATGTCTGATACAGGAACATAGACATGGTGTTTAGAGATGTCTGATACAGGAACATAGTAGAGATGGTGTTTAGAGATGTCTGATACAGGAACATAGACATGGTGTTTAGAGATGTCTGATACAGGAACAAGTAGACATTGTGTTTAGAGATGTCTGATACAGGAACATAGTAGACATGGTGTTTAGAGATGTCTGATACAGGAACAAGTAGAGATGGTGTTTAGAGATGTCTGATACAGGAACATAGACATGGTGTTTAGAGATGTCTGATACAGGAACATAGTAGAGATGGTGTTTAGAGATGTCTGATACAGGAACACAGACATGGCGTTTAGAGATGTCTGATACAGAAACATAGTAGAGATGGTGTTTAGAGATGTCTGATACAGGAACACAGATATGGTGTTTAGAGATGTCTGATACAGGAACATAGACATGGTGTTTAGAGATGTCTGATACAGGAACACAGACATGGTGTTTAGAGATGTCTGATACAGGAACAGGTAGAGATGGTGTTTAGAGATGTCTGATACAGGAACACAGACATGGTGTTTAGAGATGTCTGATACAGGAATACAGACATGGCGTTTATAGATGTCTGATACAAGAACAAGTAGACATGGTGTTTAGAGATGTCTGATACAGGAACATAGACATGTTGTTTAGAGATGTCTGATACAGGAACATAGTAGAGATGGTGTTTAGAGATGTCTGATACAGGAACACAGACATGGCGTTTAGAGATGTCTGATACAGGAACAAGTAGAGATGGTGTTTAGAGATGTCTGATACAGGAACATAGACATGGTGTTTAGAGATGTCTGATACAGGAACACAGACATGGTGTTTAGAGATGTCTGATACAGGAACAGGTAGAGATGGTGTTTAGAGATGTCTGATACAGGAACACAGACATGGTGTTTAGAGATGTCTGATACAGGAACACAGACATGGCGTTTATAGATGTCTGATACAAGAACAAGTAGACATGGTGTTTAGAGATGTCTGATACAGGAACATAGACATGTTGTTTAGAGATGTCTGATACAGGAACATAGTAGAGATGGTGTTTAGAGATGTCTGATACAGGAACACAGACATGGCGTTTAGAGATGTCTGATACAGGAACAAGTAGAGATGGTGTTTAGAGATGTCTGATACAGGAACATAGACATGGTGTTTAGAGATGTCTGATACAGGAACATAGTAGAGATGGTGTTTAGAGATGTCTGATACAGAAACATAGACATGGCGTTTAGAGATGTCTGATACAGGAACATAGACATGGTGTTTAGAGATGTCTGATACAGGAACAAGTAGAGATGGTGTTTAGAGATGTCTGATACAGGAACATAGACATGGTGTTTTAGAGATGTCTGATACAGGAACATAGACATGGTGTTTAGAGATGTCTGATACAGGAACAAGTAGAGATGGTGTTTAGAGATGTCTGATACAGGAACATAGACATGGTGTTTAGAGATGTCTGATACAGGAACATAGTAGAGATGGTGTTTAGAGATGTCTGATACAGGAACACAGACATGGCGTTTAGAGATGTCTGATACAGAAACATAGTAGATATGGTGTTTAGAGATGTCTGATACAGGAACACAGACATGGTGTTTAGAGATGTCTGATACAGGAACATAGACATGGTGTTTAGAGATGTCTGATACAGGAACACAGACATGGTGTTTAGAGATGTCTGATACAGGAACAGGTAGAGATGGTGTTTAGAGATGTCTGATACAGGAACACAGACATGGTGTTTAGAGATGTCTGATACAGGATCACAGACATGGCGTTTATAGATGTCTGATACAGGAACAAGTAGACATGGTGTTTAGAGATGTCTGATACAGGAACATAGACATGGTGTTTAGAGATGTCTGATACAGGAACATAGTAGAGATGGTGTTTAGAGATGTCTGATACAGGAACACAGACATGGCGTTTAGAGATGTCTGATACAGGAACAAGTAGAGATGGTGTTTAGAGATGTCTGATACAGGAACATAGACATGGTGTTTAGAGATGTCTGATACAGGAACATAGTAAAGATGGTGTTTAGAGATGTCTGATACAGAAACATAGACATGGCGTTTAGAGATGTCTGATACAGGAACATAGACATGGTGTTTAGAGATGTCTGATACAGGAACAAGTAGAGATGGTGTTTAGAGATGTCTGATACAGGAACATAGACATGGTGTTTTAGAGATGTCTGATACAGGAACATAGACATGGTGTTTAGAGATGTCTGATACAGGAACAAGTAGAGATGGTGTTTAGAGATGTCTGATACAGAAACATAGACATGGCGTTTAGAGATGTCTGATACAGGAACATAGACATGGTGTTTAGAGATGTCTGATACAGGAACAAGTAGACATGGCGTTTAGAGATGTCTGATACAGGAACATAGACATGGTGTTTAGAGATGTCTGATACAGGAACATAGACATGGTGTTTAGAGATGTCTGATACAGGAACATAGTAGAGATGGTGTTTAGAGATGTCTGATACAGGAACATAGACATGGTGTTTAGAGATGTCTGATACAGGAACATAGTAGAGATGGTGTTTAGAGATGTCTGATACAGGAACACAGACATGGCGTTTAGAGATGTCTGATACAGGAACAAGTAGAGATGGTGTTTAGAGATGTCTGATACAGGAACATAGACATGGTGTTTAGATATGTCTGATACAGGAACATAGTAGAGATGGTGTTTAGAGATGTCTGATACAGAAACATAGACATGGCGTTTAGATATGTCTGATACATGAACATAGACATGGTGTTTAGAGATGTCTGATACAGGAACAAGTAGACATGGTGTTTAGAGATGTCTGATACAGGAACAGGTAGAGATGGCGTTTAGAGATGTCTGATACAGGAACATAGTAGAGATGGTGTTTAGAGATGTCTGATACAGGAACATAGTAGAGATGGTGTTTAGAGATGTCTGATACAGGAACAAGTAGACATGGTGTTTAGAGATGTCTGATACAGGAACATAGACATGGTGTTTAGAGATGTCTGATACAGGAACATAGTAGACATGGTGTTTAGAGATGTCTGATACAGAAACATAGACATGGTGTTTAGAGATGTCTGATACAGGAACATAGACATGGTGTTTAGAGATGTCTGATACAGGAACAAGTAGACATGGTGTTTAGAGATGTCTGATACAGGAACATAGACATGGTGTTTAGAGATGTCTGATACAGGAACATAGTAGAGATGGTGTTTAGAGATGTCTGATACAGGAACATAGACATGGTGTTTAGAGATGTCTGATACAGGAACACAGAAATGGCATTTAGAGATGTCTGATACAGGAACATAGTAGAGATGGTGTTTAGAGATGTCTGATACAGGAACATAGTAGAGATGGTGTTTAGAGATGTCTGATACAGGAACATAGACATGGTGTTTAGAGATGTCTGATACAGGAACAAGTAGACATGGTGTTTAGAGATGTCTGATACAGGAACAAGTAGACATGGTGTTTAGAGATGTCTGATACAGGAACATAGACATGGTGTTTAGAGATGTCTGATACAGGAACAAGTAGACATGGCGTTTAGAGATGTCTGATACAGGAACATAGACATGGTGTTTAGAGATGTCTGATACAGGAACATAGACATGGTGTTTAGAGATGTCTGATACAGAAACATAGACATGGTGTTTAGAGATGTCTGATACAGGAACATAGACATGGTGTTTAGAGATGTCTGATACAGGGACATAGACATGGTGTTTAGAGATGTCTGATACAGGAACATAGACATGGTGTTTAGAGATGTCTGATACAGGAACAAGTAGAGATGGTGTTTAGAGATGTCTGATACAGGAACATAGACATGGTGTTTAGAGATGTCTGATACAGGAACACAGACATGGCGTTTATAGATGTCTGATACAGGAACATAGTAGAGATGGTGTTTAGAGATGTCTGATACAGGAACATAGACATGGTGTTTAGAGATGTCTGATACAGGAACATAGTAGAGATGGTGTTTAGAGATGTCTGATACAGGAACATAGACATGGTGTTTAGAGATGTCTGATACAGGAACATAGTAGAGATGGTGTTTAGAGATGTCTGATACAGGAACATAAACATGGTGTTTAGAGATGATACATACTCTCTGTTGAAGCACATGGGAACTCATGCTCAAAATCAAGAAGAAAAGGCTGGCAGTCCTCCTAATACCTCCTAGTGCAGCCCTGCAGACCTCCTAATACCTCCTAGTGCAGCCCTGCAGACCTCCTAATACCTCCTAGTGCAGCCCTGGAGACCTCTAATACCTCCTAGTGCAGCCCTGCACACCTCCTAATACCTCCTAGTGCAGCCCTGCACACCTCTAATACCTCCTAGTGCAGCCCTGCAGACCTCTAATACCTCCTAGTGCAGCCCTGCAGACCTCTAATACCTCCTAGTGCAGCCCTGCACACCTCCTAATACCTCCTAGTGCAGCCCTGCAGACCTCTAATACCTCCTAGTGCAGCCCTGCAGACCTCCTAATACCTCCTAGTGCAGCCCTGCACACCTCCTAATACCTCCTAGTGCAGCCCTGCAGACCTCCTAATACCTCCTAGTGCAGCCCTGCACACCTCCTAATACCTCCTAGTGCAGCCCTGCAGACCTCTAATACCTCCTAGTGCAGCCCTGCAGAGTAAATGTAAGGTGCTCCAGTTTGAGGTGTGCCATCACCTCCTCTACCCATCGTTTATGAGATGGCGGTGTTGCTTTCATCCAATTAAATAAGATCAATCTCCTGGCCGACAATGAGGAGAACGCTATTGCTTTCCTTTGATTGGTTGTTAGTTCTTCTTCCCCTGGTGCTGCACCAAAGATGGCTGCCAGAGGACTGGGCTCTATATCCTTTTCACATATATAAGAACATGTTCTAAATATTTAGTCCCAGAACTCTTTCAGCCTAGTATGGGTTATAGTACCACGTACCAGTATAGGGCAAGACCAGAACATAGGGCATATGTTGGCTGGTGCCTGTTTTCATCTTGGGCAAGTCAGGTCAGCCCTCTGATAAATCCTTGACAATTTGTCCCTTTATAGATGAGGTCTATGGAGCACCTTAAATGGTACCAGCCCATGTCTGACACACACAGATGAGGAATGGACCAGTTCCACTGCCACCTCCAGTCAGTATCTGATGTTATGTTATGTTATTTTTATTCATAATGCGCCCCCCGACCAACTGATACATCAGCCCGGGGCGCAGCCCAGGTACAGAAACAAACAAACAAGAACAGAGGACTGCAAAGACACAAAATTATCTAGAAACTACATTTAAGACACGACTGATCTGATATGTCCAACTCTAACTCCTCCTCCCATTTCCTTTTTCTATAATCAGGAGATGGAGACCCTCTGGATATTCACACACAGCATGGAAACCATCCCTTTAAGAGTCGGATTCATGTCCAGGAGTCCATCTATACGCCCACTCTGTCTGACCCACTCTGCCTGACCCACTCTGTCTGACCCACTCTGCCTGACCCACTCTGCCTGACCCACTCTGTCTGACCCACTCTGCCTGACCCACTCTGCCTGACCCACTCTGTCTGACCCACTCTGCCTGACCCACTCTGCCTGACCCACTCAGTCTGACCCACTCTGCCTGACCCACTCTGTCTGACCCACTCTGCCTGACCCACTCTGCCTGACCCACTCTGTCTGACCCACTCTGCCTGACCCACTTTGCCTGACCCACTCTGTCTGACCCACTCGAGGGATGAGGAAAATGTCTTCTTCACAAAATCTCGAGCCTGAAAATATCTGAAGTAGTTGGTTTGCGAGGGGATTCCATACGCCCTCTCTAGCTGAGAAACAGACATGAATACACCATCTTTAAAGAGGTCTTTGAGCTGACACAGACAAAGTAGAACATTCAGTTACACACCTTAGGCTATAGTTTAATAATAATGGGGTTCAACTGTGTCACATGTAGCCTACATGATGAACCACAGCTACAGCTGTGCCCAACACAGGGTTGTCTGTCTGTCTGTCTGAGTCTCGCCCTCAACTGAGCTAGCCAGCAGTTTATATGTTGACAAACTGAAATGAAACCAGGTCTTGTAGAGTTGTGTGTAGAGTCGTGAGGCCTGTTGTCCATCTGTGCTGGGAGTATTATCGCAGCAGTTCAAGGTCACGCTACATCTCACACCCTGGCTTCAACGCTCTGTAAATCCCTCTCCCACCCAAACAAGACACACACACACACTCTCCCACACACACACACTCACACATGCACACACACACAAGCACGCACACCCACATGCACACACACACACACACACACACACACATGCAGACAAGCACACAGATGCATACACTCTCTCTCTCTCTCTCTCTCTCTCACACACACACACACACACACACACAGGGGGGGTCATGCAGGCAGGGTGGAGCCCCGCCCCCACCCCTAAAAACAGATCTCCAGTCATTTTTCACATTTCTCTCTCTTGCATACTCGTGATTCTCGTGAGACACAGATCTGATCCCAGACCTGTGTGGGCCCAGCCAGGGACCCTGAGCCTGCAGTAATTCAGCTAATCTGTAATCCCTAATCTGTCCAGGGATGGGGACTTGAGACGATTAGACTGTCTGCCTGTCAGTGGACGCTGCTGTAGGGCCTCGTTAGTCCACAGTGACTAAAGAGAATCTAATGGCATTACAGTGAACTAAAGTGATGGATGTTATCTTGTGTTGTAGAAAGCAAAGCCCCCTGTCATCCCAGCAGCCCACTAATGCAACCAGCGGATCAGATGCACGGTGATCAATCAATGGAATAGAAAACCAATGATAACTGAGGGAGTCTTCTCTGTGTGTTTACATTGTATAGATACTGTAAAACCAACTCTAATGAGCCTAATGTAATAGGACCAGATGCATCTTCTCTGTGTGTTTACATTGTATAGATACTGTAAAACCAACTCTAATGAGCCTAATGTTTCTTTTCATTCGAAAAGAAATGAACCTGGAGGGTCAGGCAAGTCCAAAACAGGCCTCAAAGAAATGGGAGAATTTAAAGAAGTACACAGTAAATGTGATTCACATAACATGAATATAGCCTTCTAGATGCTGCAGAGATCTCATGCCACTGTTTGTTTTAGGAGCTGAGAGCTCCACCAACTGGCTCTGGGACTGACCAGGGAGAGGAAACCCCTGCTACTATGAGCTTCTATGATGGCATGCATGAGGCAGTGGGGTCAAAACCATCTTTGACTCCACCTGTCCTCATTGCCTCATGCATGTCGAACCCCACCATCAAGGCCAGTCCAGATCCATCTTCCCTCCCGGGCACATCCACGTCTGATCAACCATCCCTCCCAGACACATCCACGTCTGATCAACCATCCCTCCCAGACACATCCACGTCTGATACACCATCCCTCCCAGACACGTCTGATCAACCATCCCTCCCAGGCACATCCACGTCTGATCCACCATCCCTCACAGGCACATCCACATCTGATCAACCATCCCTCCCAGGCACATCCACGTCTGATCAACCATCCCTCCCAGACACATCCACGTCTGATCAACCATCCCTCCCAGACACATCCACGTCTGATCAACCATCCCTCCCAGGCACATCCACGTCTGATCAACCATCCCTCCCAGGCACATCCACGTCTGATCAACCATCCCTCCCAGACACATCCACGTCTGATCAACCATCCCTCCCAGACACATCCACGTCTGATCAACCATCCCTCCCAGACACGTCTGATCAACCATCCCTCCCAGACACATCCACGTCTGATCCACCATCCCTCCCAGACACATCCACGTCTGATCCACCATCCCTCCCAGACACATCCACGTCTGATCAACCATCCCTCCCAGGCACATCCACGTCTGATCCACCATCCCTCCCAGACACATCCAGGGCATCCTCACTTGAACCCCCCTCCTCCCCTGCCAAAAAAGACAGGGGTCCATTGATGGGGGTTAATCATTTTCAGTTGTGATCGGTGATGCCCAATTTTCAGTTTTCAATATTAATTTATTTTCAATAAATAAGAATTATGGCAATCCCTGTGTATCCTTTATACAGAATCTGGAGACAAATATGTGCAATCTCTGGTTGTCATATTAGTGGTATGGTCTGCAATCTAAACTAGCCTATACTTCAGACCACAGATGAACACAGCTCTGGAAAGGATGAGATCACAGCAACATCCTGGTTTACTATGTATCGTTTACTATTTATAGATGTTTTTGAGTAAGTGCACTTTCTATATACTACTCTTCCCCAAAATGTACACAGGTTCATATGGCCAGCTTGTGCAGTTGTTATGGGCTTGTTTTAATAAACTGTAGGCTATAGCAACTTCCATCACAAGAATTGCAGCCCAAAGTGCTTCATAACAGTGAAGATGAAATTAGCATAAAATGGGCTTGTTTTAAATCAGGACAAACAAAATCAGACCTGCTTTGTTTTGATGCAAATAAAAACAAAAATACAAACAAGTATACAATATTACAAATAATCGTGCTGAAGCAGCTGCGGTGGAAAAATGACAATTATTTTATTGACATAATAGACCTAATATTCTAATAATAATAATGAATTAATTTAAAGGTGAAATGAATAGGTAAGAGTTCTTAAAATGATATATACATATCATTTAATGCCTTGGCCATACTGTCATTTGGATATTTCCACTTAGGACCTAGTAATCCAGGCATTTTATGACATAACCTTGAACAAATTGCAACAGAAATGGTTTCAACTGTTTGTGTCTCATAAATATGTTCTTTATAACATATCAAAAGTCCCCCAAAATCCCAGTGGTGGAAAGTATTGAAAATGCTCAAATAGATGATGCCATCATTTCCCATTGACGCCTATGTAAAAAAAGGTTTTCTTGTCTGATGTCCATATAGTCCAGGCATTTTATGAGACAAAAGGGGTCAATAAGGAAAAAATTGCAACAGAAATTATTTCAACTTTTTTAGCCTCATATATGTTCTTTATAACATATCAAAAGTCCCCCAAAATCCCAGTGGTGGAAAGTAATGAAAAATGCTGATAAAGGTATGTGACAAATATCACAATTTCCAATTGTGCTGTAGACTGTTCTCTGGGGCTGTAGACTGTTCTCTGGGGCTGTAGACTGTTCTCTGGGGTTGTAGACTGTTCTCCAGGGTTGTAGACTGTCCTCTCCAGGGTTCTACTGTTCTCTACAGGGCTGTAGACTGTTCTACGTCTCAGACTGTCCTCTCCAGGGTTCTACTGTTCTCTACAGGGCTGTAGACTGTTCTCCAGGGTTCTACTGTTCTCTCCAGGGCTGTAGACTGTCCTCTCCAGGGTTCTACTGTTCTCTACAGGGCTGTAGACTGTTCTTCAGGGCTGTAGACTGTCCTCTCCAGGGTTCTACTGTTCTCTACAGGGCTGTAGACTGTCCTCTCCAGGGTTCTACTGTTCTCTACAGGGCTGTAGACTGTTCTCCAGGGTTCTTCTGATCTCTCCAGGGTTCTAGACTCTCCAGGGCTCCAAGCAGTTTGAGTTTGAGCTATTTGATTAATACACGTCAGATTTTCTGTTGCAATATGTGTGAGATTCACCCCTTTTCTCTTCACCAAATGCCAATATAATTCAAAATATATTTCTGTATATGCACTGTGATGCATCCTATATAGTTTCTGGTTGATTGGGGACAGTGTTGTGGGGACATCAGATAAGAGAACATGCATAAATCTTTTTTTTTTACATAGGCGGAAATTGGAAATTGTGATATTTGTCCATATTTACCCCTTTTGTCTCATAAAATGCCTGGACTATAGGTTGGCTATCTGATATAGGCAATCTTCATAAGCTGTAACAAGGAAGATATGAACAGGGACTGGGAACTAGAGAGGGGAGTTCAGAAACAAGGAGGGGGCTAGAACTAGGGACTGGGAACTAGAGAGGGGAGTTTAGAAACAAGGAGGGGGCTAGAACTAGGGACTGGGAACTAGAGAGGGGAGTTCAGAAACAAGGAGGGGGCTAGAACTAGGGACTGGGAACTAGAGAGGGGAGTTTAGAAACAAGGAGGGGGCTAGAACTAGGGACTGGGAACTAGAGAGGGGAGTTTAGAAACAAGGAGGGGGCTAGAACTAGGGACTGGGAACTAGAGAGGGGAGTTTAGAAACAAGGAGGGGGCTAGAACTAGGGACTGGGAACTAGAGAGGGGAGTTTAGAAACAAGGAGGGGACTAGAAGGGAAGACTAAGCTGGAGGGACGGGAGTGACGTGGGACTAGTGAGGGACTGGGGTCTAGAGCTGGGGCTGGGAGGACACAAACCGACCAGACAAGACAACCAACACAAGACCAAACACACACAGAGGCAGAACAAACCAGGTGACAACGTGAACAATGTGCTAAAGTCTCTGGGGGAGGTGCAGGGGCAGTCACTGGGAGGGGAGGTGCTCCGCTAGGGGAGGTGCAGGGGCAGTCACTGGGAGGGGAGGTGCTCCTCTAGGGGAGGTGCAGGGGCAGTCACTGGGAGGGGAGGTGCTCCTCTAGGGGAGGTGCAGGGGCAGTCACTGGGAGGGGAGGTGCTCAGGGTCCAGGAGGGTCCAGGGTGGTCCAGGGGGTAGAGGAGCTCAGGGTCCAGGGTGGTCCAGGGGGTAGAGGAGCTCAGGGTCAGGGGTCAGGGGTCAGGGGTCCAGGGGGTAGAGGAGCTCAGGGTCAGGGGTCCAGGGAACAGGGGGGGAGCAGAGTGAACGAACGTGAAGGGAAAGTGTAAGAATAGCAATCTAAAATAGAATAGGTGCTTAAAGAGGTGCTCCAGTCAGAATCAGATGTTCTAAGGTTTTGCATGGTGGAATAAGGACCAGATCAGAAGACTGCATGGTGGAATAAGGACCAGATCAGAAGACTGCATGTGGAATAAGGACCAGATCAGAAGACTGCATGGTGGAATAAGGACCAGATCAGAAGACTGCATGGTGGAATAAGGACCAGATCAGAAGACTGCATGGTGGAATAAGGACCAGATCAGAAGACTGCATGGTGGAATAAGGACCAGATCAGAAGACTGCATGGTGGAATAAGGACCAGATCAGAAGACTGCATGGTGGAATAAGGACCAGATCAGAAGACTGCATGGTGGAATAAGGACCAGATCAGAAGACTGCATGGTGGAATAAGGACCAGATCAGAAGACTGCATGGTGGAATAAGGACCAGATCAGAAGACTGCATGGTGGAATAAGGACCAGATCAGAAGACTGCATGGTGGAATAAGGACCAGATCAGAAGACTGCATGGTGGAATAAGGACCAGATCAGAAGACTGCATGGTGGAATAAGGACCAGATCAGAAGACTGGGTTGGACTATGGAGAGAGATGGTTCCAGATCAGAAGACTGGGTTGGACTATGGAGAGAGATGGTTCCAGATCAGAAGACTGGGTTGGACTATGGAGAGAGATGGTTCCAGATCAGAAGACTGGGTTGGACTATGGAGAGAGATGGTTCAAGATCAGAAGACTGGGTTGGACTATGGAGAGAGATGGTTCCAGATCAGAAGACTGGGTTGGACTATGGAGAGAGATGGTTGAAACAGCAAGAATGAAGCACAGGGAAACAAGATCTATATTTCAAGGTAAGGAAATATATATATATTTTATAATCTCTTTTCTTTTTTTTTTCCTTACCTCTATTTTTATTGTGACAAGAATAAAACAATAAAGGGCATTAGTAGCATATAATATATCAACTCAAAGAAACAATAAAATAATGACCTTTTTTCCGTCTTATTTTATTCCTGGTTCCAAGATTTAACTATTTTGTCTATTATCCTATAGTTACTTTTGGTAATTGTCTGTTAGTCTATTCCTATATGATTGGTTGATTGATTGATTGATTGATTGATTGATATGATTTATTACACCACAAAGGATGCCCAGCCCACATAGGCTTACACAAGACACAAAATGGTCTGATAGAGAGA
>NC_140246.1:24558577-24611077 GCF_949987555.1 Borostomias antarcticus | reverse complement strand
TGTATTAGATATGTTATATATGTATTAGATATGCTATATATGTATTAGATATGCTATATATGTATTAGATATGTTATATATGTATTAGATATGCTATATATGTATTAGATATGCTATATATGTATTAGATATGCTATATATGTGTTAGATATGTTAGATATGTATTAGATATGCTATATATGTATTAGATATGCTATATATGTATTAGATATGCTATATATGTATTAGATATGTTAGATATGTATTAGATATGCTATATATGTATTATATATGCTATATATGTATTAGATATGCTATATATGTGTTAGATATGTTAGATATGTATTAGATATGCTATATATGTATTAGATATGCTATATATGTATTATCATCATCATCATCATCTTCATCCGCTTATCCAGGGTCGGGTCGCGGAGGCAGCAGCTCCAGCAGGGGGCCCCAGACATCCCTTTCCCTAGCAGCATCAACCAGCTCTGCCTGGGGAATCTTTAGCCGCTCACAGGCCAGTGCGGAGATGTAGTCCCGCCACCTAGTCCTGGGTCTACCCCGCGGCCTCCTCCCAGCCGGACACGCCTGGAACACCTACCTAGGGAGGCGCCCAGGAGGCATCCTCACTAGATGCCCGAACCACCTCAACTGGCTCCTTTCGACGCAAAGGAGCAGCGGCTCTACTCCGATTCTCTCCCGGATGACTGAACTTCTCACCCGATCTCACAGGGAGACCCCAGCCACCCTCCGGAGAAAACTCATTTCGGCCGCTTGTATCCGTGATCTCGTTCTTTCGGTCATGACCCATCCTTCATGACCATAGGTGAGGGTGGGGACGAAGATAGACCGGTAGATCGAGAGCTTTGCCTTTTGGCTCAGCTCTCTTTTCGTCACAACAGTGCGGTAAAGCGACTGCAGAACCGCACCAGCTGCTCCGATTCTCCGGCCAAACTCCCTCTCCATGGTTCCCTCACTCGTGAACAAGACCCCCAGATACTTGAACTCCTTCACTTGGGGTAAGGACTCATTTCCTACTCGGAGCGGACAGGCCACCGGTTTCCTGCTGAGAACCATGGCCTCAGATTTAGAAGTGCTTATTCTCATCCCAGCCGCTTCACACTCAGTTGCGAACCTATCCAGAGAGTGCTGGAGGCCGCAGGCAGCTGATGCCATCAGGACCACATCATCTGCAAAAAGCAGTGACGTGATCCCCAGCTCACCGAACTGCAAACCCACCTCCCCCCGGCTACGCCTCGATATCCTGTCCATGAAAATCACAAACAGGATTGGTGACAAAGCGCAGCCCTGGCGGAGGCCAACACCCACCGGAAAGGAAGACGACTTACTGCCGAGGACCCGGACACAGCTCTCGCTCTGGGTGTACAGGGATTGGATGGCCCTAAGTAGGGACCCCCTCACCCCATACTCCCGCATAACCCTCCACAAGACCTCTCGGGGGACCCGGTCGTAAGCCTTCTCCAAGTCCACAAAACACATGTAGACAGGTTGGGCAAACTCCCAAGCCCCCTCCAAGATCCTTGCGAGAGTGAAGAGCTGGTCGGTAGTTCCACGACCAGGACGAAATCCGCATTGTTCCTCTTCGATCTGAGGTTCGACTATCGGCCGGACCCTCCTTTCCAGCACCTTGGAGTAAACTTTCCCTGGGAGGCTGAGTAATGTGATGCCTCTATAATTCGCACACACCCTCTGGTCCCCTTTTTTGAATATTGGGACCACCACCCCAGTCTGCCACTCCTTCGGCACTGACCCAGACTTCCACGCAATGTTACAGAGGCGTGTCAACCAAGACAGCCCCTCTACACCCAGCGCCTTCAGCATTTCTGGACGGATCTCATCAGTCCCTGGGGCTCTGCCACTGTGGAGTTGTTTGACTACCTCAGTGACCTCCTCCAAGGACATTGACGACCCCCCATCATCTTCCGGCTCTGCCTCGATCGTAGAGGGTGGATTAGTCGGGTTCAGGAGTTCCTCAAAGTGCTCCTTCCAACGCTCAACAACCTCCTCAGTTGAGGTCAGCAGTGTCCCCTCCTTGCTGTATACAGCTTGGATGGTCCCCCGCTTTCCCTTCCTGAGGTGTCTGATGGTCTTCCAGAAACACTTTGGTGCCGACCGAAAGTCCTTCTCCATGGTTTCTCCGAACTCCTCCCACACCCGCTGCTTTGCCTTGGTCACGGCCGAAGCCGCAGCCCTCCGGGCCAGTCGATACCCTGCAACTGTTTCTGGGGTCTCCCGGGCTAACATAACCCGGAAGGCCTCCTTCTTCAGTCGGACGGCTTCCCTCACCACCGCTGTCCACCACGGTGTCCGAGGGTTACCGCCCCTTGAGGTACCTATGGCCCTCAGGCCACAGCTCCCAGCCGCAGCTTCAGCAATGGAGGCTTTAAACACCAACCACTCATGCTCGATGTCCCCAACCTCCACAGGGATGCCTGAGAAGCTTCGCCGGAGGTGGCAATTGAAATCTCTCCGGACAGGCTCTTCCTCCAGACGTTCCCAGTTCACCCTCACTACACGCTTGGGTTTTCCAGGTCTGTCCAGAAGTTTCCCCCACCATCGAAACCAGCTCACCACCAGGTGGTGATCAGTGGACAGCTCTGCCCCTCTCTTTACCCGAGTGTCCAAAACGCATGGCCTCAGATCAGATGATACGATAACGAAATCGATCATCGACCTTCGGCCTAAGGTGTTCTGATGCCAGGTGTACTTGTGGGCATCCTTGTGTTCGAACATGGTGTTTGTTATGGCCAAACCGTGACTAGCACAGAAGTCCAACAACAAAACACCACTCGGGTTCAGATCGTGGTGGCCATGCCTCCCAATCACGCCCCTCCAAGTTTCTCCATCATTGCCTACGTGTGCATTGAAGTCCCCCAGTAGGACACTGGAGTCCCCTGCAGGAGCCCCCAAAAGGACTCCACTCAGGGTCTGCAGGAAGGCTGAGTACTCTGAACTGCTGTTCGGTGCATAAGCACAAACCACAGTCAGAGTCCCCCCCCCCCACAGTCCTAAGGCGCAGGGAGGCGACCCTCTCATCCACTGGGGTGAACTCCAGCACAGAGGCGCTCAGCTGGGGGCTAGCTAGTATAGCCACACCTGCCTTACGCCTCATACCGTGAGCAACTCCGGAGAAGAACAGGGTCCAACCCCTATCCAGGAGTTTGGTTCCGGCGCCGGTGCTGTGCGTGGAGGTTAGCCCCACCAGGTGTAATTGGTATCGCTCCACCTCCCTCACAAGCTCCGGCTCCTTCCCCCCCAGCGAGGTCACGTTCCATGTCCCCAGAGCCAGCCTTTGCCGCCCGGGTCCGGTCCGTCGGTGTCCCCCGCCTTCACCGCCACCTAGTTGGCAGCGCACCCGACCCCGACAATTCCTCCCGCGGGTGGTGGGTCCACGGGACGATGGAGGAGGAGATGGTGCTTCCACGTTGCTTATTCGGGCTGGGCCCGGCCGGGCTCCGTGGTAAGCCCGGCCACCAGGCGCTCGCATGCGGGCCCTCCGTCTGGGCCTGGCTCCAGACGAGGGCCCCGGGCTTCCTCCGGGCCGGGTCTCTCTTCCTTTAGGTTGTTCTGTCATCGGGGTTTATACCTGTAACCCCAGGTAGGGGGGCCAGGGGTTACTACCACTTGCCCAAGGTGGACCCCCAGACTAGTGGAGGGAAGGAGGCGTCTTACTTCTCCATTCTAGTTTTGCAACTAGCCACTGCCAGATATATATGTATTAGATATGCTATATATGTATTAGATATGTTAGATATGTATTAGATATGCTATATATGTATTATATATGTATTAGATATGTATTAGATATGCTATATATGTATTAGATATGTATTAGATATGTATTAGATATGCTATATATGTATTAGATATGCTATATATGTATTAGATATGCTATATATGTATTAGATATGATATATATGTATTAGATATGCTATATATGTATTAGATATGTATTAGATATGCTATATATGTTTTAGATATGCTATATATGTATAAGATATGCTATATATGTATTAGATATGCTATATATGTATTAGATATGCTATATATGTTTTAGATATGCTATATATGTATTAGATATGCTATATATGTTTTAGATATGCTATATATGTATTAGATATGTTAGATATGTATTAGATATGTATTAGATATGTATTAGATATGCTATATATGTATTAGATATGCTATATATGTATTAGATATGTTATATATGTGTTAGATATGCTATATATGTATTAGATATGCTATATATGTTTTAGATATGCTATATATGTATTAGATATGCTATATATGTTTTAGATATGCTATATATGTATTAGATATGTTAGATATGTATTAGATATGCTATATATGTATTAGATATGCTATATATGTATTAGATATGTTAGATATGTATTAGATATGCTATATATGTATTAGATATGCTATATATGTATTAGATATGCTATATATGTATTAGATATGCTATATATGTATTAGATATGCTATATATGTATTAGATATGTTAGATATGTATTAGATATGCTATATATGTATTAGATATGCTATATATGTATTAGATATGTTAGATATGTATTAGATATGTTAGATATGTATTAGATATGTTAGATATGTATTAGATATGTTAGATATGTATTAGATATGTTAGATATGTATTAGATATGCTATATATGTATTAGATATGTTATATATGTATAAGATATGCTATATATGTATTAGATATGCTATATATGTATTAGATATGCTATATATGTATTAGATATGTATTAGATATGTATTAGATATGCTATATATGTATTAGATATGTATTAGATATGTATTAGATATGTATTAGATATGTATTAGATATGCTATATATGTATTAGATATGTATTAGATATGTATTAGATATGCTATATATGTATTAGATATGTATTAGATATGTATTAGATATGTATTAGATATGTATTAGATATGCTATATATGTATTAGATATGCTATATATGTATTAGATATGTATTAGATATGTATTAGATATGCTCTATATGCATTAGATATGCTATATATGTATTAGATATGTTAGATATGTATTAGATATGCTATATATGTATTAGATATGCTATATATGTATTAGATATGTTAGATATGTATTAGATATGTTAGATATGTATTAGATATGCTATATATGTTTTAGATATGTTATATATGTATTAGATATGCTATATATGTATTAGATATGCTATATATGTATTAGATATGTTAGATATGTATTAGATATGATATATATGTATTAGATATGTTATATATGTATTATATATGTTAGATAAGTATTAGATATGTTAGATATGTATTAGATATGTTAGATATGTATTAGATATGCTATATATGTATTAGATATGTTATATATGTATTAGATATGTATTAGATATGTTAGATATGTATTAGATATGCTATATATGTATTAGATATGCTATATATGTATTAGATATGCTATATATGTATTAGATATGCTATATATGTATTAGATATGCTATATATGTATTAGATATGTTAGATATGTATTAGATATGATATATATGTATTAGATATGTTATATATGTATTAGATATGTTAGATATGTATTAGATATGATATATAGGTATTAGATATGTTATATATGTATTAGATATGTTAGATATGTATTAGATATGCTATATATGTATTAGATATGTTATATATGTATTAGATATGCTATATATGTATTAGATATGCTATATATGTATTAGATATGCTATATATTTATTAGATATGTTATATATGTATTAGATATGCTATATATGTAGATGTATTAGATATGTATTAGATATGTTAGATATGTATTAGATATGCTATATATGTATTAGATATGTTAGATATGTATTATATATGCTATATATGTATTAGATATGTTAGATATGTATTAGATATGTATTAGATATGTATTAGATATGCTATATATGTATTAGATATGCTATATATGTATTAGATATGTTATATATGTGTTAGATATGCTATATATGTATTAGATATGCTATATATGTTTTAGATATGCTATATATGTATTAGATATGCTATATATGTTTTAGATATGCTATATATGTATTAGATATGTTAGATATGTATTAGATATGCTATATATGTATTAGATATGCTATATATGTATTAGATATGTTAGATATGTATTAGATATGCTATATATGTATTAGATATGCTATATATGTATTAGATATGCTATATATGTATTAGATATGCTATATATGTATTAGATATGTTAGATATGTATTAGATATGCTATATATGTATTAGATATGCTATATATGTATTAGATATGTTAGATATGTATTAGATATGTTAGATATGTATTAGATATGTTAGATATGTATTAGATATGTTAGATATGTATTAGATATGTTAGATATGTATTAGATATGCTATATATGTATTAGATATGTTATATATGTATAAGATATGCTATATATGTATTAGATATGCTATATATGTATTAGATATGCTATATATGTATTAGATATGTATTAGATATGTATTAGATATGCTATATATGTATTAGATATGTATTAGATATGTATGAGATATGTATTAGATATGTATTAGATATGCTATATATGTATTAGATATGTATTAGATATGTATTAGATATGCTATATATGTATTAGATATGTATTAGATATGTATTAGATATGTATTAGATATGTATTAGATATGCTATATATGTATTAGATATGCTATATATGTATTAGATATGTATTAGATATGTATTAGATATGCTCTATATGCATTAGATATGCTATATATGTATTAGATATGTTAGATATGTATTAGATATGCTATATATGTATTAGATATGCTATATATGTATTAGATATGTTAGATATGTATTAGATATGTTAGATATGTATTAGATATGCTATATATGTTTTAGATATGTTATATATGTATTAGATATGCTATATATGTATTAGATATGCTATATATGTATTAGATATGTTAGATATGTATTAGATATGATATATATGTATTAGATATGTTATATATGTATTATATATGTTAGATAAGTATTAGATATGTTAGATATGTATTAGATATGTTAGATATGTATTAGATATGCTATATATGTATTAGATATGTTATATATGTATTAGATATGTATTAGATATGTTAGATATGTATTAGATATGCTATATATGTATTAGATATGCTATATATGTATTAGATATGCTATATATGTATTAGATATGCTATATATGTATTAGATATGTTAGATATGTATTAGATATGATATATATGTATTAGATATGTTATATATGTATTAGATATGTTAGATATGTATTAGATATGATATATAGGTATTAGATATGTTATATATGTATTAGATATGTTAGATATGTATTAGATATGCTATATATGTATTAGATATGTTATATATGTATTAGATATGCTATATATGTATTAGATATGCTATATATGTATTAGATATGCTATATATGTAGATGTATTAGATATGTATTAGATATGTTAGATATGTATTAGATATGCTATATATGTATTAGATATGTTAGATATGTATTATATATGCTATATATGTATTAGATATGTTAGATATGTATTAGATATGTTATATATGTATTAGATATGTATTAGATATGTTAGATATGTATTAGATATGCTATATATGTATTAGATATGTTATATATGTATTAGATATGTTAGATATGTATTAGATATGCTATATATGTATTAGATATGTTATATATGTATTAGATATGCTATATATGTATTAGATATGTATTAGATATGCTATATATGTATTAGATATGTATTAGATATGCTATATATGTATTAGATATGTTATATATGTATTAGATATGTTAGATATGTATTAGATATGCTATATATGTATTAGATATGCTATATATGTATTAGATATGCTATATATGTATTAGATATGTTAGATATGTATTAGATATGCTATATATGTATTAGATATGCTATATATGTATTAGATATGCTATATATGCATTAGATATGTTAGATATGTATTAGATATGTATTAGATATGCTATATATGTAGATATGTATTAGATATGTATTAGATATGCTATATATGTATTAGATATGTTAGATATGTATTAGATATGTTAGATATGTATTAGATATGTTAGATATGTATTAGATATGTTAGATATGTATTAGATATGCTATATATGTATTAGATATGCTATATATGTATTAGATATGTTAGATATGTATTAGTTATGCTATATATGTATTAGATATGTTAGATATGTATTAGATATGCTATATATGTATTAGATATGTTAGATATGTATTAGATATGCTATATATGTATTAGATATGTTATATATGTATTAGATATGCTATATATGTATTAGATATGTTAGATATGTATTAGATATGCTATATATGTATTAGATATGTTATATTTGTATTAGATATGCTATATATGTATTAGATATGTTAGATATGTATTAGATATGCTATATATGTATTAGATATGATATATATGTATTAGATATGATATATATGTAGATGTATTAGATATGCTATATATGTATTAGATATGCTATATATGTAGATGTATTAGATATGTTAGATATGCTATATATGTAGATATGTATTAGATATGTGTTAGATATGCTATATATGTATTAGATATGCTATATATGTAGATGTATTAGATATGTATTAGATATGTTAGATATGTATTAGATATGCTATATATGTATTAGATATGTTAGATATGTATTAGATATGCTTTATATGTATTAGATATGTTAGATATGTATTAGATATGTTATATATGTATTAGATATGTATTAGATATGTTAGATATGTATTAGATATGCTATATATGTATTAGATATGTTAGATATGTATTAGATATGCTATATATGTATTAGATATGTTATATATGTATTAGATATGCTATATATGTATTAGATATGTATTAGATATGCTATATATGTATTAGATATGTATTAGATATGCTATATATGTATTAGATATGTTATATATGTATTAGATATGTTAGATATGTATTAGATATGCCATATATGTATTAGATATGTTATATATGTATTAGATATGCTATATATGTATTAGATATGTTAGATATGTATTAGATATGCTATATATGTATTAGATATGCTATATATGTAGATATGTATTAGATATGTATTAGATATGCTATATATGTATTAGATATGCTATATATGTATTAGATATGTTAGATATGTATTAGATATGCTATATATGTATTATATATGCTATATATGTATTAGATATGCTATATATGTATTAGATATGTTAGATATGTATTAGATATGCTATATATGTATTAGATATGCTATATATGTATTAGATATGCTATATATGTATTAGATATGCTATATATGCATTAGATATGTTAGATATGTATTAGATATGTATTAGATATGCTATATATGTATTAGATATGCTATATATGTAGATGTATTAGATATGTATTAGATATGTTAGATATGTATTAGATATGCTATATATGTATTAGATATGTTAGATATGTATTAGATATGTTAGATATGTATTAGATATGCCATATATGTATTAGATATGCTATATATGTATTAGATATGCTATATATGTATTAGATATGTTAGATATGTATTAGATATGCTATATATGTATTAGATATGCTATATATGTATTAGATATGCTATATATGTATTAGATATGCTATATATGTATAAGATATGCTATATATGTATTAGATATGCTATATATGTATTAGATATGTTAGATATGTATTAGATATGATATTTATGTATTAGATATGCTATATATGTATTAGATATGTTAGATATGTATTAGATATGATATATATGTATTAGATATGTTATATATGTATTAGATATGTTAGATATGTATTAGATATGCTATATATGTTTTAGATATGTTATATATGTATTAGATATGCTATATATGTATTAGATATGCTATATATGTATTAGATATGTTAGATATGTATTAGATATGATATATATGTATTAGATATGTTATATATGTATTAGATATGTTAGATAAGTATTAGATATGTTAGATATGTATTAGATATGTTAGATATGTATTAGATATGTTAGATAAGTATTAGATATGTTAGATATGTATTAGATATGTTAGATATGTATTAGATATGCTATATATGTATTAGATATGTTATATATGTATTAGATATGTATTAAATATGTTAGATATGTATTAGATATGCTATATATGTATTAGATATGCTATATATGTATTAGATATGCTATATATGTATTAGATATGCTTTATATGTATTAGATATGTTATATATGTATTAGATATGTTAGATATGTATTAGATATGCTATATATGTATTAGATATGTTATATATGTATTAGATATGCTATATATGTATTAGATATGCTATATATGTATTAGATATGCTATATATTTATTAGATATGTTATATATGTATTAGATATGCTATATATGTATTAGATATGTTAGATATGTATTAGATATGCTATATATGTATTATATATGTATTAGATATGTATTAGATATGCTATATATGTATTAGATATGTATTAGATATGTATTAGATATGCTATATATGTATTAGATATGCTATATATGTATTAGATATGCTATATATGTATTAGATATGATATATATGTATTAGATATGCTATATATGTATTAGATATGTATTAGATATGCTATATATGTTTTAGATATGCTATATATGTATAAGATATGCTATATATGTATTAGATATGCTATATATGTATTAGATATGCTATATATGTTTTAGATATGCTATATATGTATTAGATATGCTATATATGTTTTAGATATGCTATATATGTATTAGATATGTTAGATATGTATTAGATATGTATTAGATATGTATTAGATATGCTATATATGTATTAGATATGCTATATATGTATTAGATATGTTATATATGTGTTAGATATGCTATATATGTATTAGATATGTTAGATATGTATTAGATATGCTATATATGTATTAGATATGTTAGATATGTATTAGATATGTTAGATATGTATTAGATATGCCATATATGTATTAGATATGCTATATATGTATTAGATATGCTATATATGTATTAGATATGTTAGATATGTATTAGATATGCTATATATGTATTAGATATGCTATATATGTATTAGATATGCTATATATGTATTAGATATGCTATATATGTATAAGATATGCTATATATGTATTAGATATGCTATATATGTATTAGATATGTTAGATATGTATTAGATATGATATATATGTATTAGATATGCTATATATGTATTAGATATGTTAGATATGTATTAGATATGATATATATGTATTAGATATGTTATATATGTATTAGATATGTTAGATATGTATTAGATATGCTATATATGCATTAGATATGCTATATATGTATTAGATATGTTAGATATGTATTAGATATGCTATATATGTATTAGATATGCTATATATGTATTAGATATGTTAGATATGTATTAGATATGTTAGATATGTATTAGATATGCTATATATGTTTTAGATATGTTATATATGTATTAGATATGCTATATATGTATTAGATATGCTATATATGTATTAGATATGTTAGATATGTATTAGATATGATATATATGTATTAGATATGTTATATATGTATTATATATGTTAGATAAGTATTAGATATGTTAGATATGTATTAGATATGTTAGATATGTATTAGATATGCTATATATGTATTAGATATGTTATATATGTATTAGATATGTATTAGATATGTTAGATATGTATTAGATATGCTATATATGTATTAGATATGCTATATATGTATTAGATATGCTATATATGTATTAGATATGCTATATATGTATTAGATATGCTATATATGTATTAGATATGTTAGATATGTATTAGATATGATATATATGTATTAGATATGTTATATATGTATTAGATATGTTAGATATGTATTAGATATGATATATAGGTATTAGATATGTTATATATGTATTAGATATGTTAGATATGTATTAGATATGCTATATATGTATTAGATATGTTATATATGTATTAGATATGCTATATATGTATTAGCTATGCTATATATGTATTAGATATGCTATATATTTATTAGATATGTTATATATGTATTAGATATGCTATATATGTAGATGTATTAGATATGTATTAGATATGTTAGATATGTATTAGATATGCTATATATGTATTAGATATGTTAGATATGTATTATATATGCTATATATGTATTAGATATGTTAGATATGTATTAGATATGTTATATATGTATTAGATATGTATTAGATATGTTAGATATGTATTAGATATGCTATATATGTATTAGATATGTTATATATGTATTAGATATGTTAGATATGTATTAGATATGCTATATATGTATTAGATATGTTATATATGTATTAGATATGCTATATATGTATTAGATATGTATTAGATATGCTATATATGTATTAGATATGTATTAGATATGCTATATATGTATTAGATATGTTATATATGTATTAGATATGTTAGATATGTATTAGATATGCTATATATGTATTAGATATGCTATATATGTATTAGATATGCTATATATGTATTAGATATGTTAGATATGTATTAGATATGCTATATATGTATTAGATATGCTATATATGTATTAGATATGCTATATATGCATTAGATATGTTAGATATGTATTAGATATGTATTAGATATGCTATATATGTAGATAAGTATTAGATATGTATTAGATATGCTATATATGTATTAGATATGTTAGATATGTATTAGATATGTTAGATATGTATTAGATATGTTAGATATGTATTAGATATGTTAGATATGTATTAGATATGCTATATATGTATTAGATATGCTATATATGTATTAGATATGTTAGATATGTATTAGTTATGCTATATATGTATTAGATATGTTAGATATGTATTAGATATGCTATATATGTATTAGATATGTTAGATATGTATTAGATATGCTATATATGTATTAGATATGTTATATATGTATTAGATATGCTATATATGTATTAGATATGTTAGATATGTATTAGATATGCTATATATGTATTAGATATGTTATATATGTATTAGATATGCTATATATGTATTAGATATGTTAGATATGTATTAGATATGCTATATATGTATTAGATATGATATATATGTATTAGATATGATATATATGTAGATGTATTAGATATGCTATATATGTATTAGATATGCTATATATGTAGATGTATTAGATATGTTAGATATGCTATATATGTAGATATGTATTAGATATGTGTTAGATATGCTATATATGTATTAGATATGCTATATATGTAGATGTATTAGATATGTATTAGATATGTTAGATATGTATTAGATATGCTATATATGTATTAGATATGTTAGATATGTATTAGATATGCTTTATATGTATTAGATATGTTAGATATGTATTAGATATGTTATATATGTATTAGATATGTATTAGATATGTTAGATATGTATTAGATATGCTATATATGTATTAGATATGTTAGATATGTATTAGATATGCTATATATGTATTAGATATGTTATATATGTATTAGATATGCTATATATGTATTATATATGTATTAGATATGCTATATATGTATTAGATATGTATTAGATATGCTATATATGTATTAGATATGTTATATATGTATTAGATATGTTAGATATGTATTAGATATGCCATATATGTATTAGATATGTTATATATGTATTAGATATGCTATATATGTATTAGATATGTTAGATATGTATTAGATATGCTATATATGTATTAGATATGCTATATATGTAGATATGTATTAGATATGTATTAGATATGCTATATATGTATTAGATATGCTATATATGTATTAGATATGTTAGATATGTATTAGATATGCTATATATGTATTATATATGCTATATATGTATTAGATATGCTATATATGTATTAGATATGTTAGATATGTATTAGATATGCTATATATGTATTAGATATGCTATATATGTATTAGATATGCTATATATGTATTAGATATGCTATATATGCATTAGATATGTTAGATATGTATTAGATATGTATTAGATATGCTATATATGTATTAGATATGCTATATATGTAGATGTATTAGATATGTATTAGATATGTTAGATATGTATTAGATATGCTATATATGTATTAGATATGTTAGATATGTATTAGATATGTTAGATATGTATTAGATATGCCATATATGTATTAGATATGCTATATATGTATTAGATATGCTATATATGTATTAGATATGTTAGATATGTATTAGATATGCTATATATGTATTAGATATGCTATATATGTATTAGATATGCTATATATGTATTAGATATGCTATATATGTATAAGATATGCTATATATGTATTAGATATGCTATATATGTATTAGATATGTTATATATGTATTAGATATGATATATATGTATTAGATATGCTATATATGTATTAGATATGTTAGATATGTATTAGATATGATATATATGTATTAGATATGTTATATATGTATTAGATATGTTAGATATGTATTAGATATGCTATATATGTTTTAGATATGTTATATATGTATTAGATATGCTATATATGTATTAGATATGCTATATATGTATTAGATATGTTAGATATGTATTAGATATGATATATATGTATTAGATATGTTATATATGTATTAGATATGTTAGATAAGTATTAGATATGTTAGATATGTATTAGATATGTTAGATATGTATTAGATATGTTAGATAAGTATTAGATATGTTAGATATGTATTAGATATGTTAGATATGTATTAGATATGCTATATATGTATTAGATATGTTATATATGTATTAGATATGTATTAAATATGTTAGATATGTATTAGATATGCTATATATGTATTAGATATGCTATATATGTATTAGATATGCTATATATGTATTAGATATGCTTTATATGTATTAGATATGTTATATATGTATTAGATATGTTAGATATGTATTAGATATGCTATATATGTATTAGATATGTTATATATGTATTAGATATGCTATATATGTATTAGATATGCTATATATGTATTAGATATGCTATATATTTATTAGATATGTTATATATGTATTAGATATGCTATATATGTATTAGATATGTTAGATATGTATTAGATATGCTATATATGTATTATATATGTATTAGATATGTATTAGATATGCTATATATGTATTAGATATGTATTAGATATGTATTAGATATGCTATATATGTATTAGATATGCTATATATGTATTAGATATGCTATATATGTATTAGATATGATATATATGTATTAGATATGCTATATATGTATTAGATATGTATTAGATATGCTATATATGTTTTAGATATGCTATATATGTATAAGATATGCTATATATGTATTAGATATGCTATATATGTATTAGATATGCTATATATGTTTTAGATATGCTATATATGTATTAGATATGCTATATATGTTTTAGATATGCTATATATGTATTAGATATGTTAGATATGTATTAGATATGTATTAGATATGTATTAGATATGCTATATATGTATTAGATATGCTATATATGTATTAGATATGTTATATATGTGTTAGATATGCTATATATGTATTAGATATGTTAGATATGTATTAGATATGCTATATATGTATTAGATATGTTAGATATGTATTAGATATGTTAGATATGTATTAGATATGCCATATATGTATTAGATATGCTATATATGTATTAGATATGCTATATATGTATTAGATATGTTAGATATGTATTAGATATGCTATATATGTATTAGATATGCTATATATGTATTAGATATGCTATATATGTATTAGATATGCTATATATGTATAAGATATGCTATATATGTATTAGATATGCTATATATGTATTAGATATGTTAGATATGTATTAGATATGATATATATGTATTAGATATGCTATATATGTATTAGATATGTTAGATATGTATTAGATATGATATATATGTATTAGATATGTTATATATGTATTAGATATGTTAGATATGTATTAGATATGCTATATATGCATTAGATATGCTATATATGTATTAGATATGTTAGATATGTATTAGATATGCTATATATGTATTAGATATGCTATATATGTATTAGATATGTTAGATATGTATTAGATATGTTAGATATGTATTAGATATGCTATATATGTTTTAGATATGTTATATATGTATTAGATATGCTATATATGTATTAGATATGCTATATATGTATTAGATATGTTAGATATGTATTAGATATGATATATATGTATTAGATATGTTATATATGTATTATATATGTTAGATAAGTATTAGATATGTTAGATATGTATTAGATATGTTAGATATGTATTAGATATGCTATATATGTATTAGATATGTTATATATGTATTAGATATGTATTAGATATGTTAGATATGTATTAGATATGCTATATATGTATTAGATATGCTATATATGTATTAGATATGCTATATATGTATTAGATATGCTATATATGTATTAGATATGCTATATATGTATTAGATATGTTAGATATGTATTAGATATGATATATATGTATTAGATATGTTATATATGTATTAGATATGTTAGATATGTATTAGATATGATATATAGGTATTAGATATGTTATATATGTATTAGATATGTTAGATATGTATTAGATATGCTATATATGTATTAGATATGTTATATATGTATTAGATATGCTATATATGTATTAGCTATGCTATATATGTATTAGATATGCTATATATTTATTAGATATGTTATATATGTATTAGATATGCTATATATGTAGATGTATTAGATATGTATTAGATATGTTAGATATGTATTAGATATGCTATATATGTATTAGATATGTTAGATATGTATTATATATGCTATATATGTATTAGATATGTTAGATATGTATTAGATATGTTATATATGTATTAGATATGTATTAGATATGTTAGATATGTATTAGATATGCTATATATGTATTAGATATGTTATATATGTATTAGATATGTTAGATATGTATTAGATATGCTATATATGTATTAGATATGTTATATATGTATTAGATATGCTATATATGTATTAGATATGTATTAGATATGCTATATATGTATTAGATATGTATTAGATATGCTATATATGTATTAGATATGTTATATATGTATTAGATATGTTAGATATGTATTAGATATGCTATATATGTATTAGATATGCTATATATGTATTAGATATGCTATATATGTATTAGATATGTTAGATATGTATTAGATATGCTATATATGTATTAGATATGCTATATATGTATTAGATATGCTATATATGCATTAGATATGTTAGATATGTATTAGATATGTATTAGATATGCTATATATGTAGATAAGTATTAGATATGTATTAGATATGCTATATATGTATTAGATATGTTAGATATGTATTAGATATGTTAGATATGTATTAGATATGTTAGATATGTATTAGATATGTTAGATATGTATTAGATATGCTATATATGTATTAGATATGCTATATATGTATTAGATATGTTAGATATGTATTAGTTATGCTATATATGTATTAGATATGTTAGATATGTATTAGATATGCTATATATGTATTAGATATGTTAGATATGTATTAGATATGCTATATATGTATTAGATATGTTATATATGTATTAGATATGCTATATATGTATTAGATATGTTAGATATGTATTAGATATGCTATATATGTATTAGATATGTTATATATGTATTAGATATGCTATATATGTATTAGATATGTTAGATATGTATTAGATATGCTATATATGTATTAGATATGATATATATGTATTAGATATGATATATATGTAGATGTATTAGATATGCTATATATGTATTAGATATGCTATATATGTAGATGTATTAGATATGTTAGATATGCTATATATGTAGATATGTATTAGATATGTGTTAGATATGCTATATATGTATTAGATATGCTATATATGTAGATGTATTAGATATGTATTAGATATGTTAGATATGTATTAGATATGCTATATATGTATTAGATATGTTAGATATGTATTAGATATGCTTTATATGTATTAGATATGTTAGATATGTATTAGATATGTTATATATGTATTAGATATGTATTAGATATGTTAGATATGTATTAGATATGCTATATATGTATTAGATATGTTAGATATGTATTAGATATGCTATATATGTATTAGATATGTTATATATGTATTAGATATGCTATATATGTATTATATATGTATTAGATATGCTATATATGTATTAGATATGTATTAGATATGCTATATATGTATTAGATATGTTATATATGTATTAGATATGTTAGATATGTATTAGATATGCCATATATGTATTAGATATGTTATATATGTATTAGATATGCTATATATGTATTAGATATGTTAGATATGTATTAGATATGCTATATATGTATTAGATATGCTATATATGTAGATATGTATTAGATATGTATTAGATATGCTATATATGTATTAGATATGCTATATATGTATTAGATATGTTAGATATGTATTAGATATGCTATATATGTATTATATATGCTATATATGTATTAGATATGCTATATATGTATTAGATATGTTAGATATGTATTAGATATGCTATATATGTATTAGATATGCTATATATGTATTAGATATGCTATATATGTATTAGATATGCTATATATGCATTAGATATGTTAGATATGTATTAGATATGTATTAGATATGCTATATATGTATTAGATATGCTATATATGTAGATGTATTAGATATGTATTAGATATGTTAGATATGTATTAGATATGCTATATATGTATTAGATATGTTAGATATGTATTAGATATGTTAGATATGTATTAGATATGCCATATATGTATTAGATATGCTATATATGTATTAGATATGCTATATATGTATTAGATATGTTAGATATGTATTAGATATGCTATATATGTATTAGATATGCTATATATGTATTAGATATGCTATATATGTATTAGATATGCTATATATGTATAAGATATGCTATATATGTATTAGATATGCTATATATGTATTAGATATGTTATATATGTATTAGATATGATATATATGTATTAGATATGCTATATATGTATTAGATATGTTAGATATGTATTAGATATGATATATATGTATTAGATATGTTATATATGTATTAGATATGTTAGATATGTATTAGATATGCTATATATGTTTTAGATATGTTATATATGTATTAGATATGCTATATATGTATTAGATATGCTATATATGTATTAGATATGTTAGATATGTATTAGATATGATATATATGTATTAGATATGTTATATATGTATTAGATATGTTAGATAAGTATTAGATATGTTAGATATGTATTAGATATGTTAGATATGTATTAGATATGTTAGATAAGTATTAGATATGTTAGATATGTATTAGATATGTTAGATATGTATTAGATATGCTATATATGTATTAGATATGTTATATATGTATTAGATATGTATTAAATATGTTAGATATGTATTAGATATGCTATATATGTATTAGATATGCTATATATGTATTAGATATGCTATATATGTATTAGATATGCTTTATATGTATTAGATATGTTATATATGTATTAGATATGTTAGATATGTATTAGATATGCTATATATGTATTAGATATGTTATATATGTATTAGATATGCTATATATGTATTAGATATGCTATATATGTATTAGATATGCTATATATTTATTAGATATGTTATATATGTATTAGATATGCTATATATGTATTAGATATGTTAGATATGTATTAGATATGCTATATATGTATTATATATGTATTAGATATGTATTAGATATGCTATATATGTATTAGATATGTATTAGATATGTATTAGATATGCTATATATGTATTAGATATGCTATATATGTATTAGATATGCTATATATGTATTAGATATGATATATATGTATTAGATATGCTATATATGTATTAGATATGTATTAGATATGCTATATATGTTTTAGATATGCTATATATGTATAAGATATGCTATATATGTATTAGATATGCTATATATGTATTAGATATGCTATATATGTTTTAGATATGCTATATATGTATTAGATATGCTATATATGTTTTAGATATGCTATATATGTATTAGATATGTTAGATATGTATTAGATATGTATTAGATATGTATTAGATATGCTATATATGTATTAGATATGCTATTTATGTATTAGATATGTTATATATGTGTTAGATATGCTATATATGTATTAGATATGTTAGATATGTATTAGATATGCTATATATGTATTAGATATGTTAGATATGTATTAGATATGTTAGATATGTATTAGATATGCCATATATGTATTAGATATGCTATATATGTATTAGATATGCTATATATGTATTAGATATGTTAGATATGTATTAGATATGCTATATATGTATTAGATATGCTATATATGTATTAGATATGCTATATATGTATTAGATATGCTATATATGTATAAGATATGCTATATATGTATTAGATATGCTATATATGTATTAGATATGTTAGATATGTATTAGATATGATATATATGTATTAGATATGCTATATATGTATTAGATATGTTAGATATGTATTAGATATGATATATATGTATTAGATATGTTATATATGTATTAGATATGTTAGATATGTATTAGATATGCTATATATGTTTTAGATATGTTATATATGTATTAGATATGCTATATATGTATTAGATATGCTATATATGTATTAGATATGTTAGATATGTATTAGATATGATATATATGTATTAGATATGTTATATATGTATTAGATATGTTAGATAAGTATTAGATATGTTAGATATGTATTAGATATGTTATATATGTATTAGATATGTTAGATAAGTATTAGATATGTTAGATATGTATTAGATATGTTAGATATGTATTAGATATGCTATATATGTATTAGATATGTTATATATGTATTAGATATGTATTAAATATGTTAGATATGTATTAGATATGCTATATATGTATTAGATATGCTATATATGTATTAGATATGCTATATATGTATTAGATATGCTTTATATGTATTAGATATGTTATATATGTATTAGATATGTTAGATATGTATTAGATATGCTATATATGTATTAGATATGTTATATATGTATTAGATATGCTATATATGTATTAGATATGCTATATATGTATTAGATATGCTATATATTTATTAGATATGTTATATATGTATTAGATATGCTATATATGTATTAGATATGTTAGATATGTATTAGATATGCTATATATGTATTATATATGTATTAGATATGTATTAGATATGCTATATATGTATTAGATATGTATTAGATATGTATTAGATATGCTATATATGTATTAGATATGCTATATATGTATTAGATATGCTATATATGTATTAGATATGATATATATGTATTAGATATGCTATATATGTATTAGATATGTATTAGATATGCTATATATGTTTTAGATATGCTATATATGTATAAGATATGCTATATATGTATTAGATATGCTATATATGTATTAGATATGCTATATATGTTTTAGATATGCTATATATGTATTAGATATGCTATATATGTTTTAGATATGCTATATATGTATTAGATATGTTAGATATGTATTAGATATGTATTAGATATGTATTAGATATGCTATATATGTATTAGATATGCTATATATGTATTAGATATGTTATATATGTGTTAGATATGCTATATATGTATTAGATATGCTATATATGTTTTAGATATGCTATATATGTATTAGATATGCTATATATGTTTTAGATATGCTATATATGTATTAGATATGTTAGATATGTATTAGATATGCTATATATGTATTAGATATGCTATATATGTATTAGATATGTTAGATATGTATTAGATATGCTATATATGTATTAGATATGCTATATATGTATTAGATATGCTATATATGTATTAGATATGCTATATATGTATTAGATATGCTATATATGTATTAGATATGTTAGATATGTATTAGATATGCTATATATGTATTAGATATGCTATATATGTATTAGATATGTTAGATATGTATTAGATATGTTAGATATGTATTAGATATGTTAGATATGTATTAGATATGTTAGATATGTATTAGATATGTTAGATATGTATTAGATATGCTATATATGTATTAGATATGTTATATATGTATAAGATATGCTATATATGTATTAGATATGCTATATATGTATTAGATATGCTATATATGTATTAGATATGTATTAGATATGTATTAGATATGTATTAGATATGCTATATATGTATTAGATATGTATTAGATATGTATTAGATATGCTATATATGTATTAGATATGTATTAGATATGTATTAGATATGTATTAGATATGTATTAGATATGTATTAGATATGCTATATATGTATTAGATATGCTATATATGTATTAGATATGTATTAGATATGTATTAGATATGCTCTATATGCATTAGATATGCTATATATGTATTAGATATGTTAGATATGTATTAGATATGCTATATATGTATTAGATATGCTATATATGTATTAGATATGTTAGATATGTATTAGATATGTTAGATATGTATTAGATATGCTATATATGTTTTAGATATGTTATATATGTATTCGATATGCTATATATGTATTAGATATGCTATATATGTATTAGATATGTTAGATATGTATTAGATATGATATATATGTATTAGATATGTTATATATGTATTAGATATGTTAGATAAGTATTAGATATGTTAGATATGTATTAGATATGTTAGATATGTATTAGATATGCTATATATGTATTAGATATGTTATATATGTATTAGATATGTATTAGATATGTTAGATATGTATTAGATATGCTATATATGTATTAGATATGCTATATATGTATTAGATATGCTATATATGTATTAGATATGCTATATATGTATTAGATATGCTATATATGTATTAGATATGTTAGATATGTATTAGATATGATATATATGTATTAGATATGTTATATATGTATTAGATATGTTAGATATGTATTAGATATGATATATAGGTATTAGATATGTTATATATGTATTAGATATGTTAGATATGTATTAGATATGCTATATATGTATTAGATATGTTATATATGTATTAGATATGCTATATATGTATTAGATATGCTATATATGTATTAGATATGCTATATATTTATTAGATATGTTATATATGTATTAGATATGCTATATATGTAGATGTATTAGATATGTATTAGATATGTTAGATATGTATTAGATATGCTATATATGTATTAGATATGTTAGATATGTATTAGATATGCTATATATGTATTAGATATGTTAGATATGTATTAGATATGTTATATATGTATTAGATATGTATTAGATATGTTAGATATGTATTAGATATGCTATATATGTATTAGATATGTTATATATGTATTAGATATGTTAGATATGTATTAGATATGCTATATATGTATTAGATATGTTATATATGTATTAGATATGCTATATATGTATTAGATATGTATTAGATATGCTATATATGTATTAGATATGTATTAGATATGCTATATATGTATTAGATATGTTATATATGTATTAGATATGTTAGATATGTATTAGATATGCTATATATGTATTAGATATGCTATATATGTATTAGATATGCTATATATGTATTAGATATGTTAGATATGTATTAGATATGCTATATATGTATTAGATATGCTATATATGTATTAGATATGCTATATATGCATTAGATATGTTAGATATGTATTAGATATGTATTAGATATGCTATATATGTAGATATGTATTAGATATGTATTAGATATGCTATATATGTATTAGATATGTTAGATATGTATTAGATATGTTAGATATGTATTAGATATGTTAGATATGTATTAGATATGTTAGATATGTATTAGATATGCTATATATGTATTAGATATGCTATATATGTATTAGATATGTTAGATATGTATTAGTTATGCTATATATGTATTAGATATGTTAGATATGTATTAGATATGCTATATATGTATTAGATATGTTAGATATGTATTAGATATGCTATATATGTATTAAATATGTTATATATGTATTAGATATGCTATATATGTATTAGATATGTTAGATATGTATTAGATATGCTATATATGTATTAGATATGTTATATATGTATTAGATATGCTATATATGTATTAGATATGTTAGATATGTATTAGATATGCTATATATGTATTAGATATGCTATATATGTATTAGATATGATATATATGTAGATGTATTAGATATGCTATATATGTATTAGATATGCTATATATGTAGATGTATTAGATATGTTAGATATGCTATATATGTAGATATGTATTAGATATGTGTTAGATATGCTATATATGTATTAGATATGCTATATATGTAGATGTATTAGATATGTATTAGATATGTTAGATATGTATTAGATATGCTATATATGTATTAGATATGTTAGATATGTATTAGATATGCTTTATATGTATTAGATATGTTAGATATGTATTAGATATGTTATATATGTATTAGATATGTATTAGATATGTTAGATATGTATTAGATATGCTATATATGTATTAGATATGTTATATATGTATTAGATATGTTAGATATGTATTAGATATGCTATATATGTATTAGATATGTTATATATGTATTAGATATGCTATATATGTATTAGATATGTATTAGATATGCTATATATGTATTAGATATGTATTAGATATGCTATATATGTATTAGATATGTTATATATGTATTAGATATGTTAGATATGTATTAGATATGCCATATATGTATTAGATATGTTATATATGTATTAGATATGCTATATATGTATTAGATATGTTAGATATGTATTAGATATGCTATATATGTATTAGATATGCTATATATGTAGATATGTATTAGATATGTATTAGATATGCTATATATGTATGAGATATGCTATATATGTATTAGATATGTTAGATATGTATTAGATATGCTATATATGTATTAGATATGCTATATATGTATTAGATATGCTATATATGTATTAGATATGTTAGATATGTATTAGATATGCTATATATGTATTAGATATGCTATATATGTATTAGATATGCTATATATGTATTAGATATGCTATATATGCATTAGATATGTTAGATATGTATTAGATATGTATTAGATATGCTATATATGTATTAGATATGCTATATATGTAGATGTATTAGATATGTATTAGATATGCTATATATGTATTAGATATGCTATATATGTATTAGATATGCTATATATGTGTTAGATATGCTATATATGTATTAGATATGCTATATATGTATTAGATATGTTAGATATGTATTAGATATGCTATATATGTATTAGATATGTTAGATATGTATTAGATATGCTTTATATGTATTAGATATGTTAGATATGTATTAGATATGTTATATATGTATTAGATATGTATTAGATATGTTAGATATGTATTAGATATGCTATATATGTATTAGATATGTTATATATGTATTAGATATGTTAGATATGTATTAGATATGCTATATATGTATTAGATATGTTATATATGTATTAGATATGCTATATATGTATTAGATATGTATTAGATATGCTATATATGTATTAGATATGTATTAGATATGCTATATATGTATTAGATATGTTATATATGTATTAGATATGTTAGATATGTATTAGATATGCCATATATGTATTAGATATGTTATATATGTATTAGATATGCTATATATGTATTAGATATGTTAGATATGTATTAGATATGCTATATATGTATTAGATATGCTATATATGTAGATATGTATTAGATATGTATTAGATATGCTATATATGTATGAGATATGCTATATATGTATTAGATATGTTAGATATGTATTAGATATGCTATATATGTATTAGATATGCTATATATGTATTAGATATGCTATATATGTATTAGATATGTTAGATATGTATTAGATATGCTATATATGTATTAGATATGCTATATATGTATTAGATATGCTATATATGTATTAGATATGCTATATATGCATTAGATATGTTAGATATGTATTAGATATGTATTAGATATGCTATATATGTATTAGATATGCTATATATGTAGATGTATTAGATATGTATTAGATATGCTATATATGTATTAGATATGCTATATATGTATTAGATATGCTATATATGTGTTAGATATGCTATATATGTATTAGATATGCTATATATGTATTAGATATGTTAGATATGTATTAGATATGCTATATATGTATTAGATATGTTATATATGTATTAGATATGTTAGATATGTATTAGATATGCTATATATGTATTAGATATGCTATATATGTATTAGATATGCTATATATGTATTAGATATGCTATATATGCATTAGATATGTTATATATGTATTAGATATGCTATATATGTATTAGATATGCTATATATGTATTAGATATGCTATATATGTATTAGATATGTTATATATGTATTAGATATGCTATATATGTATTAGATATGCTATATATGTATTAGATATGCTATATATGTATTAGATATGCTATATATGTATTAGATATGCTATATATGTAGTAGATATGCTATATATGTATTAGATATGTTAGATATGTATTAGATATGTTAGATATGTATTAGATATGCTATATATGTATTAGATATGTTATATATGTATTAGATATGTTAGATATGTATTAGATATGATATATATGTATTAGATATGTTATATATGTATTAGATATGTTAGATATGTATTAGATATGCTATATATGTATTAGATATGTTATATATGTATTAGATATGCTATATATGTATTAGATATGCTATATATGTATTAGATATGCTATATATGTATTAGATATGTTATATATGTATAAGATATGTTAGATATGTATTAGATATGCTATATATGTATTAGATATGCTATATATGTATTAGATATGTTATATATGTATTAGATATGTTAGATATGTATTAGATATGATATATATGTATTAGATATGTTAGATATGTATTAGATATGTTAGATATGTATTAGATATGTTAGATATGTATTAGATATGTTAGATATGTATTAGATATGTTAGATATGTATTAGATATGCTATATATGTATTATATATGCTATATATGTATTAGATATGCTATATATGTATTAGATATGTTAGATATGTATTAGATATGCTATATATGTATTAGATATGTTAGATATGTATTAGATATGCTATATATGTATTAGATATGTTAGATATGTATTAGATATGCTATATATGTATTAGATATGTTATATATGTATTAGATATGCTATATATGTATTAGATATGTTAGATATGTATTAGATATGCTATATATGTATTAGATATGTTATATATGTATTAGATATGCTATATATGTATTAGATATGTTATATATGTATTAGATATGCTATATATGTATTAGATATGCTATATATGTATTAGATATGCTATATATGTATTAGATATGCTATATATGTAGATGCATTAGATATGTATTAGATATGTTAGATATGTATTAGATATGCTATATATGTATTAGATATGTTAGATATGTATTAGATATGCTATATATGTATTAGATATGTTATATATGTATTAGATATGCTATATATGTATTAGATATGTTAGATATGTATTAGATATGCTATATATGTATTAGATATGTTATATATGTATTAGATATGCTATATATGTATTAGATATGTTATATATGTATTAGATATGCTATATATGTATTAGATATGCTATATATGTATTAGATATGCTATATATGTATTAGATATGTTAGATATGTATTAGATATGCTATATATGTATTAGATATGCTATATATGTATTAGATATGCTATATATGCATTAGATATGTTAGATATGTATTAGATATGTATTAGATATGCTATATATGTAGATATGTATTAGATATGTATTAGATATGCTATATATGTATTAGATATGTTAGATATGTATTAGATATGTTAGATATGTATTAGATATGTTAGATATGTATTAGATATGTTAGATATGTATTAGATATGCTATATATGTATTAGATATGCTATATATGTATTAGATATGTTAGATATGTATTAGTTATGCTATATATGTATTAGATATGTTAGATATGTATTAGATATGCTATATATGTATTAGATATGTTAGATATGTATTAGATATGCTATATATGTATTAGATATGTTATATATGTATTAGATATGCTATATATGTATTAGATATGTTAGATATGTATTAGATATGCTATATATGTATTAGATATGTTATATATGTATTAGATATGCTATATATGTATTAGATATGTTAGATATGTATTAGATATGCTATATATGTATTAGATATGCTATATATGTATTAGATATGATATATATGTAGATGTATTAGATATGCTATATATGTATTAGATATGCTATATATGTAGATGTATTAGATATGTTAGATATGCTATATATGTAGATATGTATTAGATATGTGTTAGATATGCTATATATGTATTAGATATGCTATATATGTAGATGTATTAGATATGTATTAGATATGTTAGATATGTATTAGATATGCTATATATGTATTAGATATGTTAGATATGTATTAGATATGCTTTATATGTATTAGATATGTTAGATATGTATTAGATATGTTATATATGTATTAGATATGTATTAGATATGTTAGATATGTATTAGATATGCTATATATGTATTAGATATGTTATATATGTATTAGATATGTTAGATATGTATTAGATATGCTATATATGTATTAGATATGTTATATATGTATTAGATATGCTATATATGTATTAGATATGTATTAGATATGCTATATATGTATTAGATATGTATTAGATATGCTATATATGTATTAGATATGTTATATATGTATTAGATATGTTAGATATGTATTAGATATGCCATATATGTATTAGATATGTTATATATGTATTAGATATGCTATATATGTATTAGATATGTTAGATATGTATTAGATATGCTATATATGTATTAGATATGCTATATATGTAGATATGTATTAGATATGTATTAGATATGCTATATATGTATGAGATATGCTATATATGTATTAGATATGTTAGATATGTATTAGATATGCTATATATGTATTAGATATGCTATATATGTATTAGATATGCTATATATGTATTAGATATGTTAGATATGTATTAGATATGCTATATATGTATTAGATATGCTATATATGTATTAGATATGCTATATATGTATTAGATATGCTATATATGCATTAGATATGTTAGATATGTATTAGATATGTATTAGATATGCTATATATGTATTAGATATGCTATATATGTAGATGTATTAGATATGTATTAGATATGCTATATATGTATTAGATATGCTATATATGTATTAGATATGCTATATATGTGTTAGATATGCTATATATGTATTAGATATGCTATATATGTATTAGATATGTTAGATATGTATTAGATATGCTATATATGTATTAGATATGTTATATATGTATTAGATATGTTAGATATGTATTAGATATGCTATATATGTATTAGATATGCTATATATGTATTAGATATGCTATATATGTATTAGATATGCTATATATGCATTAGATATGTTATATATGTATTAGATATGCTATATATGTATTAGATATGCTATATATGTATTAGATATGCTATATATGTATTAGATATGTTATATATGTATTAGATATGCTATATATGTATTAGATATGCTATATATGTATTAGATATGCTATATATGTATTAGATATGCTATATATGTATTAGATATGCTATATATGTAGTAGATATGCTATATATGTATTAGATATGTTAGATATGTATTAGATATGTTAGATATGTATTAGATATGCTATATATGTATTAGATATGTTATATATGTATTAGATATGTTAGATATGTATTAGATATGATATATATGTATTAGATATGTTATATATGTATTAGATATGTTAGATATGTATTAGATATGCTATATATGTATTAGATATGTTATATATGTATTAGATATGCTATATATGTATTAGATATGCTATATATGTATTAGATATGATATATATGTATTAGATATGTTATATATGTATAAGATATGTTAGATATGTATTAGATATGCTATATATGTATTAGATATGCTATATATGTATTAGATATGTTATATATGTATTAGATATGTTAGATATGTATTAGATATGATATATATGTATTAGATATGTTAGATATGTATTAGATATGTTAGATATGTATTAGATATGTTAGATATGTATTAGATATGTTAGATATGTATTAGATATGTTAGATATGTATTAGATATGCTATATATGTATTATATATGCTATATATGTATTAGATATGCTATATATGTATTAGATATGTTAGATATGTATTAGATATGCTATATATGTATTAGATATGTTAGATATGTATTAGATATGCTATATATGTATTAGATATGTTAGATATGTATTAGATATGCTATATATGTATTAGATATGTTATATATGTATTAGATATGCTATATATGTATTAGATATGTTAGATATGTATTAGATATGCTATATATGTATTAGATATGTTATATATGTATTAGATATGCTATATATGTATTAGATATGTTATATATGTATTAGATATGCTATATATGTATTAGATATGCTATATATGTATTAGATATGCTATATATGTATTAGATATGCTATATATGTATTAGATATGCTATATATGTAGATGCATTAGATATGTATTAGATATGTTAGATATGTATTAGATATGCTATATATGTATTAGATATGTTAGATATGTATTAGATATGCTATATATGTATTAGATATGTTATATATGTATTAGATATGCTATATATGTATTAGATATGTTAGATATGTATTAGATATGCTATATATGTATTAGATATGTTATATATGTATTAGATATGCTATATATGTATTAGATATGTTATATATGTATTAGATATGCTATATATGTATTAGATATGTTAGATATGTATTAGATATGCTATATATGTATTAGATATGCTATATATGTATTAGATATGCTATATATGTATTAGATATGCTATATATGTAGATGTATTAGATATGTATTAGATATGTTAGATATGTATTAGATATGCTATATATGTATTAGATATGTTAGATATGTATTAGATATGCTATATATGTATTAGATATGTTAGATATTTATTAGATATGTTATATATGTATTAGATATGTATTAGATATGTTAGATATGTATTAGATATGCTATATATGTATTAGATATGTTATATATGTATTAGATATGTTAGATATGTATTAGATATGCTATATATGTATTAGATATGTTATATATGTATTAGATATGCTATATATGTATTAGATATGCTATATATGTATTAGATATGTGTTAGATATGTTATATATGTATTAGATATGTTATATATGTATTAGATATGCTATATATGTATTAGATATGTTAGATATGTATTAGATATGCTATATATGTATTAGATATGCTATATATGCAGATATGTATTAGATATGTATTAGATATGCTATATATGTATTAGATATGTTAGATATGTATTAGATATGCTATATATGTACTGCATTAGATATGTTGGATATTATTAGATATGTTGGATATGTATTAGATATGTTGGATATTATTAGATATGTTGGATATGTATTAGATATGTTAGATATTATTCGATATGTTGGATATGTATGAGATATGGTAGATATGTTAGATGTTAGATATAATTAGATAAGTTAGATATGTATTAGATATGTTAGATATGTTATATATGTACTGCATTAGATATGTTAGATATTATTAGATATGTTGGATATGTATTAGATATGTTAGATATTATTAGATATGTTGGATATGTATGACATATGTTAGATATGTTAGATATTATTAGATATGTTATATGTACTGTATCTGGTAGACCACCAGATCCTCCTCTCCACCCTCGAGGAGAAAGGCATCGATGGCTCTGCACACTCCCTGTTTGCATCCTACCTGATGGGCCGCTCCTACCAGGTGACATGGAGAGGGTCGATGTCGGAACCGCGTAGTCTGACTACGGGAGTTCCACAAGGGTCTGTCCTGGGTCCTCTTCTGTTTTCCCTCTACACTACATCTCTGGGCTCTGTCATTCGTTCGCATGGCTTCTCCTATCACTGCTATGCCGATGACACTCAACTGGTCCTGTCATTTCCACCTTCTGATACACAAGTGGACACACGCATAGCCATCTATGCCATCACCATTGAAGACACAGGACTGCGAGGAATCTGGGTGTGACCCTGGATGACCAACTGTCGTTTTCACGTCACATCCGTCACACGCTCCTGCAGATTCATGCTCTACAACATCAGGAGGATTCGCCCTTTCCTCACTAATGAAACGGCGCAGGTACTCATCCAGGCCCTGGTCATCTCAGCCATTAAACCTCATGAAATGGAGTCAGCCATTAAACCTCTGGAACTTGTCCAGAAAGCTGCTGCTCGCCTGGTGTTCAACCACCCCAAGTTCTCCCACACAACTTCCCTTCTCCGTTCCCTACACTGGCTCCCTGTAGCGGCTCGCATCCAGTTTAAAACTCTGGCGCTAGCCTACAGGGCAATGAAAGGAACAGCCCCCTCCTACCTCCAGGCCATGGTCAAACCCTACACCCCCTCCTGACCACTACGCTCTGCTACTTCGGGGCGACTGGTTGCCCCGTCACTCTGAGGCTCCTGCGGTTGATCAACACGGTCACGGCTCTTCTCTGTCCTGGCCCCGCAGTGGTGGAATGAACTGCCCACTGATGTCAGGACAGCAGAGTCGCTGCCCATCTTTCGTCGCAGGCTCAAAACTCATCTCTTCAAGAAGTACTACAACAATCCTCCCTCCTAAGCACTTATTTTATTGTATTCTATTGCACTGTACTTTAGATTGCTATTCTTGCACTTTGCCTTCAGCACTAGATTATGCTCTTAGTCACTTGTTTTAGAAGGAAGATGCACTTGAGTTCTGGCAAGTAGTAGTACATTGTTTTTTCCTACGTTAAATGCAATTATTGTTAGTCGCTTTGGATAGAAGTGTCTGCTAAATGACTGTAATGTAATCTAATGTATTAGATATGTTAGATATTATTAGATATGTTAGATATGTATTTATCAAACAGCTGAAGATCTTTGTTCTGGCTCCAGCACAGCTATCCTGCAGGCTGGCTCTCTCTCTCTCTCTCTCTCACTTTCTCTCTCCATCTCTCTCTGTCTCTCTCTCCATCTCTCTCCCTAACCCCCCCCCCCCCACACTCCCTCCTCTCCTCCTCACCTTCTTCCCTCCTCTCCTCTATGCACCACTGCTCCTCTCCTCTCCAGAGTTGCTTGTTTTGGGCTCATTAGCTTAACAATCAAACAGAAGAGAGGAGAGACAGAGAGAAGGACAGAGAGAGAGAGGAGAGGACATGAACTCCTTGTTTGCCAAGTCACCTCTTTCCAAACATGTGGCGCTAACTCTCTCTCTCTCCCTCACTCTCTTTCTCTCTCTCCTCTCTCTCTCTCCCTCACTCTCTTTCTCTCTCCCTCTCTCCTCTCTCTCTCTCCCTCACTCTCTTTCTCTCTCTCTCTCTCTCCTCTCTCTCTCCCTCACTCTCTTTCTCTCTCTCTCTCTCTCTCTCTCTCCCTCACTCTCTATCTCTCTCTCTCTCCTCTCTCTCTCTCCCTCACTCTCTTTCTCTCTCTCTCTCTCTCTCTCTCTCTCCCTCACTCTCTATCTCTCTCTCTCTCCTCTCTCTCTCTCCCTCACTCTCTTTCTCTCTCTCTCTCTCTCTCTCTCTCTCTCTCCCTCACTCTCTATCTCTCTCTCTCTCCTCTCTCTCTCTCCCTCACTCTCTTTCTCTCTCTCTCTCTCCCTCACTCTCTCTCTCTCTCCTCTCTCTCTCTCCCTCACTCTCTTTCTCTCTCTCTCTCTCTCTCTCTCTCTCTCTCTCCCTCACTCTCTATCTCTCTCTCTCTCCTCTCTCTCTCTCCCTCACTCTTTCTCTCTTCTCTCTCTCTCTCCCTCACTCTCTCTCTCTCTCCTCTCTCTCTCTCTCTCTCCCTCACTCTCTTTCTCTCTCTCTCTCTCTATTCATCTCTCAGTGAAGGGCCTAGATAAATGATGACAACAGTCTCTCTTTATTTCGAAGGTTGTGAGGTGTCAGAGATACGGCTCAATTTCCTCTAGTACACACACACAGGCACACACTCACACACTCACACATGCGCACACACATACACACACAGGGGCACAGACGCAAAGGCAAAAACACACACACACAAAGGCACACACTCACACATACACACACACACAAGGGCACGCACCCACACACACCACCTTACCTGGGGCCATTGATATGCGCTTAGCGACAAAGCTGGGGAGGATCATGCAAATCGATGGCATTTCCCCCCAATCTGATTGGATGATGATGCACGGCCATTATCAGTGCTGGAGCATTGTTGTCTAATCTAGTGTGTGTGTGTGTGTGTGTGCGTGTGTGTGTGTGTGTGTCTGGAGCAGAGGTGGGAAGGATCAAGCAGGAGGCCACAAAAAGAAAAAAAGAAAAGTTAACCTTGATCAGACATGCTCATTAATTCTAACGTTTGTTTTCTCAGGTCATTAAAATCATATAAATCTCTGTTTCTCTCCCTCCATCTCTCTCTCCCTCCATCTCTCTCTCCCTCCATCTCTCTGTCCCTCCGCCTCTGTGCAGGATAAGTAATTGCGGCCTGTATTGTTCAGCTGTAATTGGGAAAGTGTGTGTGTGTGTGTGTGTAATTATGATCAGATGTTGACAAACAGGACCAGAGATGACAACCTATAGAGGAGGAGGAGTCTCAGTAGACCAATAGCAAAGCCGATACTCCGCTAATCGAGTTCTCTTCAAACAATCACAATCAAATCATAATTACTGTACCTCTCTTCAGCAAACCCTCACAAGGCCTTTTTAACCCACGACTCACTCCTGCTCTTTCTCAGACAGAGGGTGTGTGTTCTCAGACAGAGGTGTGTGTGTTCTCAGACAGAGGTGTGTGTGTTCTCAGACAGAGGGTGTGTGTTCTCAGATGAGGGGTGTGTGTTCTTAGATGAGGGGTGTGTGTTCTCAGATGAGGGGTGTGTGTTCTCAGACGGAGGGGTGTGTGTTCTCAGATGAGGGGTGTGTGTTCTTAGATGAGGGGTGTGTGTTCTCAGATGAGGGGTGTGTGTTCTCAGACAGAGGGTGTGTGTTCTCAGACGGACAGGTGTGTGTGTTCTCAGACGGAGGGGTGTGTGTTCTCAGACGGAGGGGTGTGTGTTCTCAGACGGAGGGTGTGTGTTCTCAGATGAGGGGTGTGTGATCTCAGATGAGGGGTGTGTGTTCTCAGATGAGGGGTGTGTGTTCTTAGATGAGGGATGTGTGTTCTCAGATGAGGGGTGTGTGTTCTTAGATGGAGGGGTGTGTGTTCTTAGATGGAGGGGTGTGTGTTCTTAGATGGAGGGGTGTGTGTTCTCAGATGGAGGGGTGTGTGTTCTCAGATGGAGGGGTGTGTGTTCTCAGATGAGGGGTGTGTGTTCTCAGATGGAGGGGTGTGTGTTCTCAGACGGAGGGGTGTGTGTTCTCAGACGGAGGGTGTGTGTTCTCAGATGAGGGGTGTGTGATCTCAGATGGAGGGGTGTGTGTTCTCAGATGAGGGGTGTGTGATCTCAGATGAGGGGTGTGTGTTCTTAGATGAGGGGTGTGTGTTCTTAGATGAGGGGTGTGTGTTCTCAGATGAGGGGTGTGTGTTCTTAGATGGAGGGGTGTGTGTTCTCAGATGAGGGGTGTGTGATCTCAGATGAGGGGTGTGTGTTCTTAGATGAGGGGTGTGTGTTCTCAGATGAGGGGTGTGTGTTCTCAGATGGAGGGGTGTGTGTTCTTAGATGAGGGGTGTGTGTTCTTAGATGGAGGGGTGTGTGTTCTCAGATGAGGGGTGTGTGTTCTTAGATGGAGGGGTGTGTGATCTCAGATGGAGGGGTGTGTGTTCTTAGATGGAGGGGTGTGTGTTCTCAGATGAGGGGTGTGTGTTCTTAGATGAGGGGTGTGTGTTCTCAGATGAGGGGTGTGTGTTCTTAGATGAGGGGTGTGTGTTCTTAGATGAGGGGTGTGTGTTCTCAGATGAGGGGTGTGTGTTCTCAGATGGAGGGGTGTGTGTTCTTAGACGGAGGGGTGTGTGATCTTAGATGGAGGGGTGTGTGTTCTCAGACGGAGGGGTGTGTGTTCTCAGATGAGGGGTGTGTGTTCTTAGATGGAGGGGTGTGTGTTCTCAGATGAGGGGTGTGTGTTCTTAGATGGAGGGGTGTGTGTTCTCAGATGGAGGGATGTGTGTTCTTAGATGAGGGGTGTGTGTTCTAAGATGGAGGGGTGTGTGTTCTCAGATGAGGGGTGTGTGTTCTTAGATGAGGGGTGTGTGTTCTCAGATGAGGGGTGTGTGTTCTTAGACGGAGGGGTGTGTGTTCTCAGATGAGGGGTGTGTGTTCTCAGATGAGGGGTGTGTGTTCTCAGATGAGGGGTGTGTGTTCTCAGATGAGGGGTGTGTGTTCTTAGATGAGGGGTGTGTGTTCTTAGATGAGGGGTGTGTGTTCTCAGATGAGGGGTGTGTGTTCTTAGATGAGGGGTGTGTGTTCTTAGATGAGGGGTGTGTGTTCTTAGATGAGGGGTGTGTGTTCTTAGATGGAGGGGTGTGTGTTCTTAGATGGAGGGGTGTGTGTTCTCAGATGAGGGGTGTGTGTTCTTAGATGGAGGGGTGTGTGTTCTTAGATGAGGGGTGTGTGTTCTCAGATGAGGGGTGTGTGTTCTCAGATGAGGGGTGTGTGTTCTCAGATGGAGGGATGTGTGTTCTTAGATGAGGGGTGTGTGTTCTCAGATGAGGGGTGTGTGTTCTCAGATGAGGGGTGTGTGTTCTTAGATGGAGGGGTGTGTGTTCTCAGATGAGGGGTGTGTGTTCTTAGATGAGGGGTGTGTGTTCTCAGATGAGGGGTGTGTGTTCTTAGATGGAGGGGTGTGTGTTCTCAGATGAGGGGTGTGTGTTCTTAGATGAGGGGTGTGTGTTCTTAGATGAGGGGTGTGTGTTCTTAGATGGAGGGGTGTGTGTTCTTAGATGGAGGGGTGTGTGTTCTTAGATGGAGGGGTGTGTGTTCTCAGATGAGGGGTGTGTGTTCTTAGATGGAGGGGTGTGTGTTCTTAGATGAGGGGTGTGTGTTCTCAGATGAGGGGTGTGTGTTCTTAGATGAGGGGTGTGTGTTCTTAGATGGAGGGGTGTGTGTTCTCAGATGGAGGGATGTGTGTTCTTAGATGGAGGGGTGTGTGTTCTTAGATGAGGGGTGTGTGTTCTTAGATGGAGGGGTGTGTGTTCTCAGATGGAGGGGTGTGTGTTCTTAGATGAGGGGTGTGTGTTCTTAGATGGAGGGGTGTGTGTTCTCAGACGGAGGGGTGTGTGTTCTTAGATGGAGGGGTGTGTGTTCTCAGATGAGGGGTGTGTGTTCTCAGATGAGGGGTGTGTGTTCTCAGATGAGGGGTGTGTGTTCTTAGATGGAGGGGTGTGTGTTCTCAGATGAGGGGTGTGTGTTCTCAGATGAGGGGTGTGTGTTCTTAGATGGAGGGGTGTGTGTTCTCAGATGGAGGGGTGTGTGTTCTTAGATGGAGGGGTGTGTGTTCTTAGATGGAGGGGTGTGTGTTCTTAGATGAGGGGTGTGTGTTCTTAGATGAGGGGTGTGTGTTCTCAGATGGAGGGGTGTGTGTTCTTAGATGAGGGGTGTGTGTTCTTAGATGAGGGGTGTGTGTTCTCAGATGAGGGGTGTGTGTTCTCAGATGAGGGGTGTGTGTTCTCAGACGGAGGGGTGTGTGTTCTTAGATGAGGGGTGTGTGTTCTTAGATGAGGGGTGTGTGTTCTTAGATGAGGGGTGTGTGTTCTTAGACGGAGGGGTGTGTGTTCTCAGATGGAGGGGTGTGTGTTCTCAGATGGAGGGATGTGTGTTCTTAGATGGAGGGGTGTGTGTTCTTAGATGAGGGGTGTGTGTTCTCAGATGGAGGGGTGTGTGTTCTCAGATGAGGGGTGTGTGTTCTCAGACGGAGGGGTGTGTGTTCTCAGATGAGGGGTGTGTGTTCTCAGATGAGGGGTGTGTGTTCTCAGATGGAGGGGTGTGTGTTCTTAGATGAGGGGTGTGTGTTCTCAGATGAGGGGTGTGTGTTCTCAGATGAGGGGTGTGTGTTCTTAGATGAGGGGTGTGTGTTCTTAGATGGAGGGGTGTGTGATCTCAGACGGAGGGGTGTGTGTTCTTAGATGAGGGGTGTGTGTTCTCAGATGAGGGGTGTGTGTTCTCAGACGGAGGGGTGTGTGTTCTCAGATGAGGGGTGTGTGTTCTTAGATGAGGGGTGTGTGTTCTCAGATGAGGGGTGTGTGTTCTCAGACGGAGGGGTGTGTGTTCTCAGATGAGGGGTGTGTGTTCTTAGATGAGGGGTGTGTGTTCTCAGATGAGGGGTGTGTGTTCTTAGATGGAGGGGTGTGTGTTCTTAGATGAGGGGTGTGTGTTCTTAGATGAGGGATGTGTGTTCTCAGATGAGGGGTGTGTGTTCTTAGATGAGGGGTGTGTGTTCTCAGATGAGGGGTGTGTGTTCTCAGATGGAGGGGTGTGTGTTCTTAGATGGAGGGGTGTGTGTTCTTAGATGAGGGATGTGTGTTCTCAGATGAGGGGTGTGTGTTCTTAGATGGAGGGGTGTGTGTTCTTAGATGAGGGGTGTGTGTTCTTGGATGGAGGGGTGTGTGATCTCAGATGAGGGGTGTGTGTTCTCAGATGAGGGGTGTGTGTTCTTAGATGGAGGGGTGTGTGATCTCAGACGGAGGGGTGTGTGTTCTCAGACGGAGGGGTGTGTGTTCTCAGATGAGGGGTGTGTGATCTCAGACGGAGGGGTGTGTGTTCTCAGATGAGGGGTGTGTGATCTCAGACGGAGGGGTGTGTGTTCCATGGGTGTTGTGTTGGCATGACAAGGTAAGGCACTCATCAAAGCTTGCCTTCTAGACACAATTTAAAGCTTTAAATCAATCTGAAAATCTGTCTTGTCTTGTTATATGATTTTATCCGCTCCACAAATGTAAGTAAATCCTCTCCCTCAGTTTGAGTAGGCTGGTGCTGCAGCTGAACCCCAGATGAAGGGGAGACGGGGGTCTGCTGTTCCTCAACCACAGGAAGCGCTCCTTAGCATTAATGAACATAATGGAAGAAATAACAACTGCAATAGAAAATAAAAAAATGCACAATAGGAATTTTTATTGATTTAAAAAAAGATTTTGATACAATAGATCACACAATTTTAATTTCCAAGTTGCATACATATGGGGTGAGAGGGGTAGTTCTGGATTGGTTAAGCAGTTACCTGGACAACAGACATATGTGGAGTTTGCTGGTAATACATGTGAATGTTTGGAGATTGAGTGTGGGGTCCCACAGGGTTCGGTCTTGGGGCCAAAACTCTTTATTCTGTACATTAATGATATTTGTGAGATTTTCAAAGTTACTGCATTTTGTTTTACAACACATTTTTTTTCAGTTCAGGAGATGATTTGAACACTTTGGCAGAAAGCATTGCAAAATAAATGGTTACGCTTAAAAAGTGGTTTGATGTCAACAAGTTATCACTAAATCTAGGGAAAACAAAGTTTATGGTTTTTTCTAATAGAAAAGAAGATGAAAACGTCACATTAATGAAGTGTACATTGAAAGAGTCAGAATTTAAGTTCTTAGGCGTAACCATGGATGCTAAACTGACTTGGAAATCTCACATAGCATAAATAAAAACCAAGTTGTCAAGGAATATGTCTGTGTTGAACAAAGCCAAGTATGTGTTGGATTATAAGGCAATGCGAATTCTGTATTGTTCCATTATTTCTCCTTACTTTCCTTATGGTGTGGATGTGTGGGGCAACACGTACCGAAGCAACATAAAACCTTTGTTTATTTTACAGAAAAAAGCAATAAGAATTATTCATAATGTTGACTTCAGAGAACCCACAAACAGTCTGTATATTAAATCAGGATTAATCAAATTGACAGATTTAATTGAATTACAGACATTGCTAGTATTGTATGAAGCAAAAAACAGAGTATTGCCCCAAAATTTACTAAAAAAGTTTGTCTTTAGTGCCGTGGATGAGGACCACAGAAGGAGATATAATTTTAAGCACCAATATGCACGGACCACACTTAAACAGATGTGTGTCTCAGTTATAGGTGTCAAATTATGGAACTCGCTTCCGAATGATTTAAAATGCTTAAATTTGTTTCAGTTTAATCATAAGTTTAAAGAGAGAATAATTAGACAATATGAAGCTGTTGGATGAGTAGTTGTGTGTAGTGGGGGTTCTAAATTGTATTATTGTAATTACTTGATTTCTGAATACTGTAGTTATGTTTACTTTATTTATTTTTATTGCTCAGATGTAAATATTACTTCGTTTCAGTACTGTCATGCTCAGTATGTAGCTTGTTATTGTAAATACGGTATGAACACTGGCAGACCATCTATCATTTTTTAAGTAAGGGGCAGGGTTGATAAGTTTTCTTCTTCCTGTTCCTTTCTGGCCAAGGATTGTGTAAACTGTTGAGTTGTTATGTCACCGTTTCGTCATCCAAAACTGTCAGGCCATGCATTCCATTGGGTGTCCAGTATGCGGTTTGTTCCTCAGCGCCACACTCGCACACGGCAGAGGATATCAAGCCCCATCTGTGCATGGATGAGCGGAAGTGTCTGACGCCTGTCCGGAGGCGATTAAGCCTCACCCATGCCAGTCTGGGTAAGTCCATCCCGGGAGGGGAAGGACCGACTGCCGGGATAAAATCACGCAGTCTGAAGGTGTTTGCCTCCCACTCCGCGCACCAGATGTGGTCCGCTCATCCTGCCTCGCTGATGTTAAGACCTCTGCAGTGATGCAGGAGATCCCATGCGGCAGGCACAAAAGGGTATCTTGACTTGAGACGTCGGGGAGGCTCCGCTGTTACAGTGAGCCTGTCGTGGAGCAGGTGGTTAGGCTCCACGGCCCGGCAGGCGAGATGTGCTGTGGTTCCTGTGCGGCGGAGGCCTGCGAGGATGGGAAGGTTGTCCACAGGAGTGGGACGCAGGCATCCTGTCACGATGCGCAAGGCTTCGTTGATAGGAGGGTCGATGAGGTGGGTGTGAGCACTGCGACACCAGACCGGCGCGCAATATTCACTGGTCGAGTAGACCAGGTCTAGGGCTGGAGGAGTAGACCAGGGCTAGGGCTGCCGTACGCAGTGTTTTTGCACCGGCATCCCAGCTTGATCGGACCAGTCGCCTCATCAACGCCACACAAGCTGTTAACTTCTTGCGCAGTGACTCGAGGTGCCGGCGGAACGTGAGCGACCTGTCCAATGTCACGCCGAGATAGGTTGGTTCAGCGTTGCATGGCAGGAGTGTTCCGTCCATGTTCACTCAGAGCTCACGTTTGGCTTCCTTGTTGTTAAGGTGGAAGGCCGCCGACGCCGTCTTTACCTCGCTGGGCTTCAATCTCCATTTCCGGAGCTATGCCGCTAGTGTCTGCATGTCCTGGCTCAGTGTCTCCTCCATGGCCTGCCAGTCTCCAGCTGAGTACACCAGCGCAAGGTCATCTGCATAGGCATACTTCCTGGAGACTGTGGTCAGGAGGTCATAGCTGTAGATGTTATAAAGGAGGTGGGCCAGGACAAATCCCTGGGGGACGCCATTCTTAAGGTGTCACAACCTGCTTCGCTGTCTGCTACCGGTGGTGAGGGTGAAGCTGCAGTTTCGGACAAGCTCCATGATCATGCTGACCATGTGCCTGTCCGGCAGCAGGCGGAGCAGCTTGCAGGTGAGGCCGCGGTGCCATACAGTGTCGTAGCTTAGCTGAAAAGCTGTCCTCGATGTCTTGAGTCATCAAAGTGACTTGATCTACGGTCAATCTCCCGCAGCGGATCAATGATTGGTTCATTAGATGAGACGCTCGAGGATCTTGAAGGGGATACATAACAGAGAGATGGGGCGGTAACTCATGGGGTCCCCTTCAGGCTCGCTCGGGATGAGGACCACGAGTTTAGGCATGGTAATCAGCGATGGTCGATGTTGGGACTGCAGGAACTTTCCTAGCAGCAGTGGAGGCTTGTAGACCTTGACGATTTTAAAGCCGCCAACATCCACGCACAACCACTCAATCTCTGAGCCAGTTGGGGATTGGTCGACGAGAGTCCAGTTCAACCTTTGATGGACGAACAGTAGTAAGACCATGCTTCCTGCTTAGGGTAGTCCCAGCTAGAGCGAAATTTGGAAGAACTAGCTTATCTGCTGTTACGGAGTGGATCTCCTGGAGGAGGATGACGAGGGCCTTGTGGTGCAGGCCAGGTGCTTGATGATGCCGATTTTACTGGGAGTGAGCCCTTCAAAGTTCAACTGCAGAATTATGGGTTGGGAAGCTCCGCCGGCTGCTCTCCCTGCCTGTGGCAGCCGAACATCAGCCCAGGTGGTGATTCCCAGTTGGCAGTTGGATGCTTTGCGTACAGTTGTTAATCGCAGCTATTGACGGGGGGCACCACGAGAAGGTCTTTGCCTTGTCCCACCCACTACTTGTGTGTAATCCATCCATCCATCCACATCCTCACTAAACAAAGCATCCTCACTAGACAGGGCTGGACTGACATTATATTCTACCAGCCAGGTGGCCGGTGGGCCGGTCTAGTTCGGGCTGGAAGGCTATGAAAAATGCCCCCCAAAAATGGACAGCGGCCCATTGGTTCATTTTCTATACTGACACTAGGCTGGCCCAATCACATGCTTAAGACCAACCCCCCTCCCTCTGGTAGGCTCAACCCTGACCCCTCCGGCCCTCCCTCTGGCCTGATGGTCCACGACCTCCCAATGTCAAAATCATGAGTCGTGATGAGGCAAAATGGATATAAAGCGCAAAGGGGGTGCCCAGAAAATCCAAGAAATTGAAAAAGTTGGCAGAGGCTCGAAATGTGTCAAAATTACGGATATGTTCTCTGGAACGACTGTGGGGGCTGGGGGTCCTGCAGAAATGCTACCGGCTGCAAGCACTAGCACTGCGGCTAGCACTAGCACTGCTGCTAGCAGTAACGTTAGTCGGCAACACCGTGTGTCGTAAGTCGAGGACGAGGGATCTGACACTAGCGACACAGAGTCTGATGTTGAGTCAGTTGTGACAGTGGAGGATCCAGAGGATACAGCAGATAAAGAGTTAAGCAGCTGTAGCTAACTAGCCAGGGCATTTGGGAGTTTGAGTGTCTGCAACTGACGTAGGCTAGGGATGATAGCCGCCAGAGTTTCCCCTACCAATGCCCCCCAACGGGACCCCGCGCCCCTCCTGAAAGACCCCAAAAGCCAGAAAATCGCTATCATTTTTAGCATAAGTCAATGGAGTTTTACATAGCAAAAATTTGCATTGCGACTAGCGGACATTTTCTGACTGGGAGTGAGAGATGATGAAATTAAAATATTTTCTGTTGTCACTAGCTACATAAGTAATGTAACCACAGCTTAGAGTCCATGTATTCTGATGTTAGTAACTACCAATGTAGAGCAAAGCCTACATTTTAGGTTAACATCTTGAATCTGTGTTGTAGACTGTTAGTTTCCATTTTCCCCCTTTCCCTATGCATTTTCAGCAATGCTTTTGCAATTTCTTTTCAGCTGTTTAGCATTCAGCTGTTTGAATGTTATTTTCTCTAGTAATATGATTTTATTTTTTGTAGTCATGTGCACTGGTTTCATTTCAGCTCAGTGTCGAGAAATGCACTTCATGATAAACACCTTGACATGCCGGCCCCACAACAGACAACACTAGTAGTTTCGGGGGGCCTACCACCCCTCCTGAAAAAAATCCTAGGGGAAACACTGTGTTTGATCATTAGGCTATACCGTAGTAGCAGAGTAATTGTAGTAATAGTACTACCACTAGTAGTAGGCTAGTTGTAGCAAACTAGATCTGTTATTTTGAATATGGCTATCATGTGTTTTTGAAATTGCCTATCCTCATGCTATGCTACTGTAGTGATTTTTGTGAAATTGTGGAACCATATTTGGACAATTCTTTTCAATTGACCCGTGTATTAAAAGGGCTTAATTTTGTCAGTGAAGCCCTTTGAAACAAGTGTGATATTAGGGACTATCTATAAACAAATTGAGTTTTAGGTTCAATAAATAGTCATACTTTGTCATCAAAGTAGGCACGTTTATGCTAATTTCTGGTCAGGGTTTGGGGGGCGTGATAGGGGTGGCGTTGAATTAACATATCCAGTTTCGTTGGCTAATCTTCTCTAGTTTCGGTAGAGCCACCACCCATAAGCCATGGCGTGGCTTCTTTGTTTACTATCTACCACGTTACTATGGAGGACGCTTCGTTGTCTCAAGTTTCCCTTGCTATCAACAAACTGTCTGATGATGGTCGTAGGCATAGGGGCATCGATGATGGAGAACATAACTCGATCATGAACTTGTTTGTGGAGGACTTCTGGGATGATGAAACGTGCTGTGATTCTGATAGAGAAAGAAAGTGCAGACCAAACGAAAACATAGCCGAACAGAATACACCATAGAACAAACAGTGGTATGCCGTGCAATGTTCTGCTTCGTACTTGGGTATCTATCTATCTTATCTATGTTTATTTGTGTGATTATCTTATCTAGCTATGTAATGCTAGCTAGTCTAGAGTAAAGGGTAGCTTTGCACTAGCAACAATGCTGGCTAACAAAAAGCACCCGTTAGCCACAAGCTAACGTTAGCTAGCTAAGGCTTTGTTCAGAAATGTAGCAGCAAGCTAACGTTAGCGTTGTTGCTTGTGCAAAACTACCGGCAACTCTAGACTAGCTAGTTACAGCTGTGTTGACCAAGGTAGCTACTGGGCTACCTGGTTGATAGTGTTAGCCAGCTTAACAGCTCAACAGCCAGCTCTGTTGACCAAATAAAGGAGCCACTCTTCCACTGGCTAATGTTAGCTCTTTGTTGATAAAAGTTTCCACTACAACTACCATGTGTGTCCAGTAGCTAGTGGGCGAAGTTGTTGATACTGTTAGCCAGCTTAGCTGTAGCTGTGTTGACCAAACAAAGGAACCACTCGCCTACTGGCTTACGTTAGCTCTTTGTTGATAAACATACCATGTCGAGACTAGCTAGTACCTTGTTGATAATGTTTGTTAGCCAGCTTAGATGTATCTGTGTTGACCAAACACAGGAACAAACAAAGGAGTCTGTGTCGCCAGTTAGCACAGGTTAGTTTAATGTGCATGTCTGTATGTTTAATAAAGCATTTAGGAAAAGTTTCAATCAAGAATTGAGTATTACCTATTCTGTTGAGTACTATTTTTACAATTGTTCATTCATGATATTATTACAATTGACCTTTCAAGTCTGCCTACACTTAGATTACTTAGCTAAGAACCATTTTAATTACAATTTACTTCTAAGGGCAAATACTTTACTTTCATATCTTAATATCAATATAATATCAAGATCCTAGTAGATGTCCAAATAACCCACTGTGTCTTGGGTCTACTTATTCACCACCTAAAGGGAAGTGCAAAACAGCAAGTCATGACCTTTATCCAGAAACAAAAGTTGAACCCATTGCAGCAAAATAGCTAACATTACAGGAATTATCAGTGTAACTGCTTTATCCACTGACCGCTACCATTAAAGGGCAATGCTCGTTTTTGACAACCTGGACCTTATTTACGACATATTATAAGAAGTTTGATTCACCGAGATCACTTTTGTGTAGTTCGGAGGCCTGTAGAATAAATTTAAAATCCAGCGCGAGCCAGTATATCCATGTAATGACGGTGATCGGGGCACCGAGAATGCAGTTTCTCAAAATCCATTTTCGGCCGCTAAACGGTTGTTTTCATCAATCAGATTGAATGAATCGACAGTTGAGATTCCTCAACGCGAGCCATTGTTGTGGTTTTCAAATACGGGGTCTTTAGCCTCTGTAATATGATCTTTACACGCCTTTCCCCACTTGCTCCAGCACGCATGCGCACAGGTCAGCGCGCAGACTGGCTATTCTCCGGCTCACATTCTCTGCGCTAATGTTATGGAAGCTGCTGCTAGTTGTTGTGAGCCCATGAGCTTACTGGCTATCCCGCTCTCATTGTGCTGGATTAGCATTGGAAGCATTGGAACTGATGTGTCCAGGTGACAAGACCCATCTTTATTTATCAGACATTACCGTCCTATCAGTCCCGCACAGAAACAAGCCAGCCAACACACATAAGCCAGGCTGGACCTGGCCTGGTTGTTTAGTAAATATCAGGGCTTTTTCTATTTAATCACAGTTTAATTTGTTAAGTTCTACTCTAGCTTTTTGCAACTTTTTATAAGTGATTTTCCCCCCTTTCTTCTTGTGTTCTTCTTGAAGTTGATCGATTTCTTTAGATATTTCCTTATCTTTCCTTCCCATTACTTTTTTCCTATAGGATGCATGATATAATTGCTCCCCTCATGACTACTTTTGCTGTTTCCCATAGATTTAGTGGTGAGGTTTCTCTGTTATAATTTATTTCTAGATATTGTTCTAATACTGACCTAATCTTAATTTTGAAAGCAGTGTCTTGTAGAAGCGAATTATTCATTCTCCATACTGACTTTCCCCTTTCTAGCCCTGTGTTAATCATCATGTATGTCATTGTGTGGTCTGATATTATTATTGGGGTAATAGCACAGCTTTTCACTTTACATAGATCTTTCTTGAACATAAAAAAATAATTGAGTCTTGAATAATTTTTATATACCTTGGAATAGTATGTGTAATCCCTTTCTTTGGGGTGTAAAGTTCTCCATGTGTCTAAAAGTCCTTTTTCTATTCCTGCCCGTCTTAAATTCATGGCCGCCTTTTCTGCTTTGTGCTTTGAGCTACTTTGACTGTCAAGTTTTGTATTCATTATTAAGTTTAGGTCCCCGCCCATAATTGCTAATTCCTTTGCCTCTGTCACGAGAAGATGATATGAGTTCTGGCCCCATTTCTGGTGGATTATACACATTCAACATTGTTATTTCCGTTTGTTCTATTCGACCCGTAACCAATATGTATCTTCCGTCTTTATCCGATATTAGTTTATTAATAGAATGGTATGTGTTTATATAGGTGTTTATATGTCTATATTAGTTTATTTAATAGAATGGTATGTGTTTATATAGGTGTTTATATGTCTATATTAGTTTATTTAATAGAATGGTATGTGTTTATATAGGTGTTTATATGTCTATATTAGTTTATTAATAGAATGGTATGTGTTTATATAGGTGTTTATATGTCTATATAAGTTTATTTAATAGAATGGTATGTGTTTATATAGGTGTTTATATGTCTTTATTAGTTTATTAATAGAATGGTATGTGTTTATATAGGTGTTTATATGTCTATATTAGTTTATTAATATAATGGTATGTGTTTATATAGGTGTTTATATGTCGATATTAGTTTATTAATAGAATGGTATGTGTTTATATAGGTGTTTATATGTCTATATTAGTTTATTTAATAGAATGGTATTTTGGTGTTTTTGATGAGAATTGCCACTCCTCTCCTTGCTGAACTGTCGGATGAGGAGAAAACCTGGGAAGTTGTCGATTTTTCTAATTTTGTATGTTCCTCACTTGTTAAGTGCGTTTCCTGTAGAAATATGATATCCCCTTGTTCTTTTTTAAGTTTCTGTACTTTCTGTACTTTCTGTAATCCTATCAAAAGTATCCTCTTTCTTTTGATAGGATTATTAAGGCCATTTACATTCAATGAAAGTATTTTTATATCCCCCATAGTATTTGGTTCTTGTCCCTATATATTATCCAACTTTTCCCCCATGTCCTCATATTCTCCATCCTGACTGATCCTGAAATGGTATTGCATTTAGAGTATATTATATCAGCCTTATGGAACAAATCTAAATGTTTCTTACCTCGAGCCGTTGGCATGAGATGTTGATGGCACACACAAGCACATAACAAACAAAAAATAAATAGACAAATTGTGGTTGACTTCCAGTGTTCTACCTCTTTCCTGGGTAGATTGGTATTTCATGTTTAACTCTACATGGAATGCAAGACATTTCTTTGCCCTTAATGGTGGCACCCTAGATGTTGAGGTGCTGAGAAGTGCAGAGCTTAGGCTCCCCTCTTTGACATTCATAATAATAGCCTACTTCAGAGATCGCTCATATAGAGGAGATGGCTAATATAATCCAGTTGCTTTAGTCACCATTTGCCATTCTTCATTACTTATGTCAAATGTTATCGCATGTTATCGCTCCTAAAAAATAATTTAAAAAGAATATATAGGTCCTTCTTCAAACTAATAAGTAACATATTTATTTAATAGGCGAATGAACATCGAAGGAACCACGAGAAGGTTCAATATCCCTTCCCCACATACTTTCTGGTTACTTCGAAATACATTGTGATAGATCCATCATTACAACTCTACTCACATTTGCAGTCCCAACTATAACCCCCCCATCCCCCATCCACACTAGAGGAGGCTCGTCCATTGAGGCAGGGGAGGACAGTCCTCCTCAGTTTTTGGAGAGAAGAGAGGGATTAAAATATAAATATATGAATTGATTTATTCATAATTAATATTATCTCAGTTTTGTTCATAAAGCAGGTTTTCCCTATGGATAAAAACCCATTATTGAAATTCTAAAGCTCCAACAGTGACATCTATAACATGCAGCTGGAGGACCCATAGATATCTATGGAAGGGAGGCTAGCCTCCCTTAGGGCGGGTTCTTTTCTCTTAAATCAATGTAATGCCTTTTTTCTTGATAATTTGTGATTGGCCAAAACATTGAAAAATTACCGCAAGGGAGGACAGTACTCCGGCCCTGTCTGAACAGGATTCAGATATTGACATTTTGTTAGTCCAATCACATTCCAGATTCCAGATTGACCACAGTGAAGGCCGATTGGGTCGGCGTTGATGTCTGTGTTTCTCTTCCGTGTGCCATTGGAGACTTTTTGTGTGTAAATAGCTCCATAATATAATACATCCAAAAGTATTATGGGACATATTATACATCAAACTGTTCGTCTATTTGTCTTGATTCTAGCCATCTAAATATCCAAGCGGACATAAATACTTTTTGAGCTAGAGCCGTCTGAACACGACAGTTCCACTGGCTGGCTATAGCCGGTAACGTTAGCTACGAGGTGCACATCAGGCTACGGCATAGGCAGGCGCGCAGATTGGCTGGAGGTGCAAACTGTCGGCAACTTGTCCAAAACATTTCTAGAGACTGGGTCGCAAAACCGGATCGGAGAAATGCACTGAACAGCCTGGCTCCTGCTTGCGTGAGAATTGATCGCTTTGCGGTGCTTATTCCTCATACAGTGATGGATGAGTGGATGGAAAACGTTCAACTGAATGTTCATATTGTTCTGATAATTGTTGCTATAGCAACATAAGAGTGACAGCTTTGACAGCAACCCAAATGAGCTCATCCCATAGCTGTACCATTGCTAGCTAGACATGAGCGAACTGTTGGATACTGCATTTGCTGTGCAACGTATTCCATTGTCCAGTTGTCAAATCTATTTGGCAACAAACTGTTTGAGAGCCAGCACACCTCAGTGACCCCTAATCATTTTTTTTTCATATATCACCTAACCTCTCCAGCACCTCACCAATATCAATTATTTTCTCTCGTTAGAGAAGAGAACAATCCATTACAACTTAAATTGAACTATTGCTTACAATGTTTTATTGTTGTTTTCTAATATTTTATCATGAATATGATAAATAAATGCTGCATGTAGTTAAAGAAAGTGTTATTCAGTTTTTCATATGCTAAAATTGACTGTAAATCCACTTTAAAGCTGATATTTCAAATAATAACTGACTGAGGGAAAGTGCCCCCCGGCGCCCATGGGCGGTTCGCCTCTCTTCCTCCTGTCCTCCTCAGTTTTTTGAGTCACCAGCCACCACTGATACACACACCCCTCCCCACCTATCTGCACTCATTCAAGCATCCACACACGCATGGAGACATCCACACACACACACACACATCCACCCCCCCCCCCCCCCCCCCCCACACACACACACCCTAACATATACCCCTCTGGACGCCCACACACATTCAACCCCCCCAAAAACCCTTCCCCTCACCCTCACTGAGGCCTATTGTAGTCCAGACGATAGAAATGTCCAATTTGATAATGTTTATTGGTATTCATCTTCCCCGCTACGGGGGCTCTACAGGTTCGGGCAGAACGGCCTGCAAATAGAGTTGCAGGAGGCTGGAGGACTGTTGGTAGAATCAAGGTTTGTCATTTTGGAACTATTCATAGAATAATACATGGGCATTGTGCATCGAAGAGAATTCTGAACGCTGCCTGTCAATTTAATGTATTACTTTTTAGTAAGCTTACTAGCCAACATTGTCATTGAAAAGCCCATCAAACCACCACTGACAGATAATGACAGCTAGCCCAGTGGGGGAGTGGTTAGGGGCGGGGTTAGGGGCGGGGTTAACCAGCTACTGTTCCCACCCACTACCTGGCTGTGAGAAGTGTGAACAGCTCTGAAACTTTGAAGCCCATTTTCTCTGCTTAGTGAATTCAGGTGTGACAACATTCACAGAAGCATATCTTCTCCAAATATTTGCAGATTTCAATCTATGGCGCATCATCTGAATGATTACAATTTACACTTTAATAATCTGTAAAAAAAAATATATAAAAAAAAAAAACAACGGAAAAATAACGTTGGCAGACATCAGGACCAAAGCTCTGGTGACCGTCACATCCAGTCTGGTAGGGAAACATCCAGGTGGCAGGAAGGGCAGCGGAGAGCAACCCGGTATCATGAGGAAAACGTAGAAGTAGAGGCACTTGTTGACACGGCTCAGTGTCACGTTTTGGCCATGCTTAAACGTAGAATACATACGTTTGTCAAATTGTGAAATAGCAGCAATCTGAGCTTTTGATTGGTTGTTCTCAGAGTTTTGGGGTTGGTTGTTCACATTGGAACATATGTGATAGAAGAGGGGTATACATTTGCGAGCGCTTTTAACGGTGGGTTGGGTGGGTCAAACAACCTTGGTGAGAACACAGAGTGCAAAACTAGCTAGCAAAACTAGCAAACAACAACAACATTTTACAAGCAACTAGCAAACAACACTACTAGCTAGCTAACTAGCTCACATTCTTACTGTCATTATTATTAGCTAGCGTTAGCTACTGTTCTTATACTGTAGCTACTGTTCACATTAGCTAGCATCAGCTAGCTCGTATTCTAACGCTAGCTAACATTACTAGCTAGCTAACGCTCAGCCCTCTCTCTCTCTCTCTCTCTCACACACACACACCTCTCTCCTCAGCTCTCTCTCTCTCACACACACACACACCTCTCTCCTCTGCTCTCTCTCTCTCTCTCTCTCTCTCTCTCTCACACACACACACCTCTCATCCTCAGCTCTCTCTCTTACACACACACCTCTCTCCTCAGCTCTCTCTCTCTCTCTCTCTCTCTCTCTCTCACACACACACACACACACACACACACACACCTCTCTCCTCAGCTCTCTCTCTCTCTCTCTCTCACACACACCTCTCTCCTCAGCTCTCTCTCTCTCACACACACACACACACACACACCTCTCTCCTCAGCTCTCTCTCTCTCTCTCTCTCTCTCTCTCTCTCTCTCTCACACACACACACACCTCTCTCCTCAGCTCTCTCTCTCTCTCTCTCTCTCTCACACACACACACACCTCTCTCCTCAGCTCTCTCTCTCTCTCTCTCTCTCTCTCTCTCACACACACACACCTCTCTCTCCATGCACACCTGTTTGTCCCTATCTGCTCAGTGTAGAAGTGATCTGCAGTCCAGAGTTGTTCTGAACAGACTAATATACTCTGACATATATTATCCTCTCCTCTCACCTCCTCTCCCCTCCTCCCCCTTCCTCTCCGCTCCTCTCTCTTCCTCTCCTCCTCTCTTCTCCCTGCCTCCTCCTCTCCTCTCCTTGACTCATCTCT